>NW_028125345.1:0-188318 GCF_965194825.1 Balaenoptera physalus
ATGTCATGTTCCCAGGCCACAGGATTCCACAATCTAACATCATGCATGTTCCCAGGCCAATGGTTTCCAGAATCAAACCTCAGTCATATTCCCAGGGCACACGGTTCCAAAATCAAACCTCAGTCATGTTCGCAGGCCATACGTTTCAACAAACAAATCTCAGTCATGTTCCCAGGACACAGGTGTCCAGAATCAAACCTCAGGCATGTTCCCAGGGAACAGGCATCCAGAAACAAACCTCAGTCATGTTCCCAGGCCCCAGGGTTCCAAAAGCAAACCTCAGTCTTGTTCCCGGGACACAGGTTTCCACAATCAACCCGATATCATGTTCCGTGGCAAGAGTCTTCCAGCATCAAACCTCAGTCATGTTGCCAGGCCACAAGTTTCCACCATCAAACCTCAGACATGTTCCCAGGCCACAGGGTTAAAGAATCAAACCGTTCTCATGTTTCCAGGCCACAGGGTTCCAGAATCTACCGATGTCATGTTCCCAGGCCACAGGATTCCACAATCAAACATCAGTCATGTTTCCAGGACAATGGTTTCCAGAATCAAACCTCAGTCATATTCCTAGGCCACAGGGTTCCTGAATGCAACCGATGTCATGTTCCCAGGGCACAGGGCTCCACAATCAAACCTCAGTCATGTTCCCAGGCCACAGGGTTCCTGAATGCAACCGATGTCATGTTCCCAGGCCACAGGGTTCCACAATCAAACCTCAGTCATGTTGCCAGTCCACAGTTTTCTGCCATCAAAACTCAGTCAAGTTCCCAGGCCACAGGGTTCCAGAATCAAGGCTTAGTCATGTTGCCAGGCCAGAGAGTTCTGCCATCAAACCTCAGTCATGATCCCAGGTCACATGTTTCCACAATGAAACCTCAGTCATTTTCCCAGGCCACAGGTTTCCAGAATCAAACCTCAGTCATATTCCCAGGACACATGGTTCCAGAATCAAACCTCAGTCATGTTCGCAGGCCACAGGTTTCAACAATCAAACCTCAGTCATGTTCGCAGGCCACAGGTTTCAACAATCAAACCTCAGTCATGTTTCCAGGACACAGGTGTGCAGAATCAAACCTCAGTCATGTTCCCAGGCCACAGGGTTCCAGAATCCAACCGATGTCATTTTCTCAGGCCACAGGGTTCCAGAAGCAAACCTCAGTCTTGTTCCCAGATCACAGGGTTCCAGAATCATCCCGATATCATATTCCCTGGCCACAGTCTTCCAGAATCAAACCTCAGTCATGTTGCCAGGCCACAGGTTTCCACCATCAAACCTCAGACATGTTCCCAGGCCACAGGTTTACAGAATCAAACCGTTCTCATGTTCCCAGGACACAGGGTTCCAGAATACACCGATGTCATGTTCCCAGGCCACAGGGTTCCAGAATCAATCCTCAGTTATGTTCCAGGCTACAGGGTTCCAGAATAAAACCTCAGTCATGTTCCCAGTCCACAGCGTCCAGAACCAAGGCTCAGTCAGGATCCCAGGGCACAGTATTCCACAATCTAAACAGATGTCATGTTCCCAGGCCACAGGTTTCAACAATCAAACCTCAGACATTTTCCCAGGCCACAGGTGTCCAGAATCAAACCTCAGTCATGTTCCCAGGGATCAGGCTTCCAGAAAAAAATCTCTGTCATGTTCCCAGGCAACAGGGTTCCAGAATCCAACCGATGTCATGTTCCCAGGCCACAGGGCTCCACAATCAAACCTCAGTCATGTTCCCAGGCCACAGGCTTCCAGAATCTAACAGATGTCATGTTCACAGGCCACAGGTTTCCAGATTCAAACCACAGTCATGTTCAAAGGCCAGAGGTTTCCACAATCAAACCTCAGTCATATTCCCAGGCCACAATGTTCCAGAATCCAACCAATGTCATGTTCCCAGGCCAAAGGGTTCCACAATCAAACCTCAGTCATGTTGCCAGTCCACAGGTTTCTGCCATCAAACCTCAGTCAAGTCCCCAGGCCACAGGGTTCCAGAATCAAGCCTCAGTCATTTTGCCAGGCCAGAGTGTTCCACCATCAAACCTCAGTCATGATCCCAGACCACATGTTTCCACACTGAAACCTCAGACATTTTCCCAGGCCACAGGTTTCCAGAATCAAACCTCAGTCATATTCCCAGGCCACATGGTTCCAGAATCAAACACCAGTCGTGTTCCCAGGACCCAGTGTTCCAGAATAAAACCTCAGTCATGTTCCCTGGACACAGGTTTCAAAAATAAAATCCCAGTCATGTTCCAAGGCCACAGGGTTCCACAATTAAACCTCAGTCATGTTCCCAGGCCAGAGGGTTCAACAGTCAAACCTCACTCCTATTGCCAGGCCACGGTTCCACCATCAAGCCTCAGTCATGTTCCCAGGCCAGACTGTTCCACAATCAAACTTAAGTCATCTGGCCAGGCCACAGGATTCCACCATCAAACCTCAGACATGTTGCCAGGCCACAGGGTTTAACCATCAAACCTCAATCATGTTCCCAGGAAACAGGGTTCAAGAATCAAACCAGTGGCATGTTCCCACGCCATGGGGTTCCAGTATCAGGCCTCAGTCATGTTCCCAGTACACAGGGTTCCACCATCAAACCTCAGTCATGTTGCCAGTCAACAGGTTTCTGTGATCAAACCACAGTCAAGTTCCCAGGACACAGGGTTCCAGAATCAAGCCTCAGTCATGTTGCCAGGCCACAGGGTACCACCATCAAACCTCAGTCATGTTCCCAGGCCACAGGGTTCCTCCATCAAACCTCAATCATGTTCCCAGGACACAGGGTTCAAGAATCAAACCAATGTCAAGTTCCCAGGCCATCGGTTTCCAGTACCAGGCCACAGTCATGTTTCCAGGGTACAGGGTTCCACAATCAACCCTCAGTCATGTTGCCAGTCCACAGGTTTCTGCCATCGAAACTCAGGCAAGTGTCCAGGCCACAGGGTTCCAGAATTAAGCCTCAGTCATTTTGCCAGGCCAGAGTGTTCCACCATCAAACCTCAGTCATGATCCCAGGCCACATGTTTCCACAATGAAACCTCAGACATTTTCCCAAGCCACAGGTTTCCAGAATCAAACCGATTTCATGTTCCCAGGCAACAGGGTACCAGAATCCAAACCGATGTCATGTTCCCAGGCCACAGGATTCCACAATCTAACATCATGCATGTTCCCAGGCCAATGGTTTCCAGAATCAAACCTCAGTCATATTCCCAGGGCACACGGTTCCAAAATCAAACCTCAGTCATGTTCGCAGGCCATACGTTTCAACAAACAAATCTCAGTCATGTTCCCAGGGAACAGGTATCCAGAAACAAACCTCAGTCATGTTCCCAGGCCACAGGGTTCCAAAAGCAAACCTCAGTCTTGTTCCCGGGACACAGGTTTCCACAATCAACCCGATATCATGTTCCGTTGCAAGAGTCTTCCAGCATCAAACCTAAGTCATGTTGCCAGGCCACAAGTTTCCACCATCAAACCTCAGACATGTTCCCAGGCCACAGGGTTCCAGAATCTACCGATGTCATGTTCCCAGGCCACAGGATTCCACAATCAAACATCAGTCATGTTTCCAGGACAATGGTTTCCAGAATCAAACCTCAGTCATATTCCTAGGCCACAGGGTTCCTGAATGCAACCGATGTCATGTTCCCAGGGCACAGGGCTCCACAATCAAACCTCAGTCATGTTCCCAGGCCACAGGGTTCCTGAATGCAACCGATGTCATGTTCCCAGGCCACAGGGTTCCACAATCAAACCTCAGTCATGTTGCCAGTCCACAGTTTTCTGCCATCAAAACTCAGTCAAGTTCCCAGGCCACAGGGTTCCAGAATCAAGCCTTAGTCATGTTGCCAGGCCAGAGAGTTCTGCCATCAAACCTCAGTCATGATCCCAGGCCACATGTTTCCACACTGAAACCTCAGACATTTTCCCAGGCCACAGGTTTCCAGAATCAAACCTCAGTCATATTCCCAGGACACATGGTTCCAGAATCAAACCTCAGTCATGTTCGCAGGCCACAGGTTTCAACAATCAAACCTCAGTCATGTTCGCAGGCCACAGGTTTCAACAATCAAACCTCAGTCATGTTTCCAGGACACAGGTGTGCAGAATCAAACCTCAGTCATGTTCCCAGGCCACAGGGTTCCAGAATCCAACCGATGTCATTTTCTCAGGCCACAGGGTTCCAGAAGCAAACCTCAGTCTTGTTCCCAGATCACAGGGTTCCAGAATCATCCCGATATCATATTCCCTGGCCACAGTCTTCCAGAATGAAACCTCAGTCATGTTGCCAGGCCACAGGTTTCCACTATAAAACCTCAGACATGTTCCCAGGCCACAGGTTTACAGAATCAAACCGTTATCATGTTCTCAGAACACAGGGTTCCAGAATACACCGATGTCATGTTCCCAGGCCACAGGGTTCCAGAATCAATCCTCAGTTATGTTCCAGGCAACAGGGTTCCAGAATAAAACCTCAGTCATGTTCCCAGTCCACAGCGTCCAGAACCAAGGCTCAGTCAGGATCCCAGGGCACAGTATTCCACAATCTAAACAGATGTCATGTTCCCAGGCCACAGGTTTCAACAATCAAACCTCAGACATTTTCCCAGGCCACAGGTGTCCAGAATCAAACCTCAGTCATGTTCCCAGGGATCAGGCTTCCAGAAAAAAATCTCTGTCATGTTCCCAGGCAACAGGGTTCCAGAATCCAACCGATGTCATGTTCCCAGGCCACAGGGCTCCACAATCAAACCTCAGTCATGTTCCCAGGCCACAGGCTTCCAGAATCTAACAGATGTCATGTTCACAGGCCACAGGTTTCCAGATTCAAACCACAGTCATGTTCAAAGGCCAGAGGTTTCCACAATCAAACCTCAGTCATATTCCCAGGCCACAGGGTTCCAGAATCCAACCAATGTCATGTTCCCAGGCCAAAGGGTTCCACAATCAAACCTCAGTCATGTTGCCAGTCCACAGGTTTCTGCCATCAAACCTCAGTCAAGTCCCCAGGCCACAGGTTTCCAGAATCAAGCCTCAGTCATTTTGCCAGGCCAGAGTGTTCCACCATCAAACCTCAGTCCTGATCCCAGGCCACATGTTTCCACACTGAAACCTCAGACATTTTCCCAGGCCACAGGTTTCCAGAATCAAACCTCAGTCATATTCCCAGGCCACAGGGTTCCACAATCAAACCTCAGTCATGTTGCAGTCCACAGGTTTCTGCCATCAAACCTCACTCAAGTTCCCAGGCCACAAGGATCCAGAATCAAGCCTCAGTCATTTTGCCAGGCCAGAGTGTTCCACCATCAAACCTCAGTCATGATCCCAGGCCACATGTTTCCACACTGAAACCTCAGACATTTTCCCAGGCCACAGGTTTCCAGAATCAAACCTCAGTCATATTCCCAGGCCACATGGTTCCAGAATCAAACACCAGTCGGGTTCCCAGGACCCAGTGTTCCAGAATAAAACCTCAGTCATGTTCCCTGGACACAGGTTTCAAAAATAAAATCCCAGTCATGTTCCAAGGCCACAGGGTTCCACAATTAAACCTCAGTCATGTTCCCAGGCCAGAGGGTTCAACAATCAAACCTCACTCCTATTGCCAGGCCACGGTTCCACCATCAAGCCTCAGTCATGTTCCCAGGCCAGAGTGTTCCACAATCAAACTTAAGTCATCTGGCCAGGCCACAGGATTCCACCATCAAACCTCAGTCATGTTGCCAGGCCACAGGGTTTAACCATCAAACCTCAATCATGTTCCCAGGAAACAGGGTTCAAGAATCAAACCAATGGCATGTTCCCACGCCAGGGGGTTCCAGTATCAGGCCTCAGTCATGTTCCCAGTACACAGGGTTCCACCATCAAACCTCAGTCATGTTGCCAGTCAACAGGTTTCTGTGATCAAACCACAGTCAAGTTCCCAGGACACAGGGTTCCAGAATCAAGCCTCAGTCATGTTGCCAGGCCACAGGGTACCACCATCAAACCTCAGTCATGTTCCCAGGCCACAGGGTTCCTGCATCAAACCTCAATCATGTTCCCAGGACACAGCGTTCAAGAATCAAACCAATGTCAAGTTCCCAGGCCATCGGTTTCCAGTACCAGGCCACAGTCATGTTTCCAGGGTACAGGGTTCCACAATCAACCCTCAGTCATGTTGCCAGTCCACAGGTTTCTGCCATCAAAACTCAGGCAAGTGTCCAGGCCACAGGGTTCCAGAATTAAGCCTCAGTCATTTTGCCAGGCCAGAGTGTTCCACCATCAAACCTCAGTCATGATCCCAGGCCACATGTTTCCACAATGAAACCTCAGACATTTTCCCAAGCCACAGGTTTCCAGAATCAAACCGATTTCATGTTCCCAGGCAACAGGGTACCAGAATCCAAACCGATGTCATGTTCCCAGGCCACAGGATTCCACAATCTAACATCATGCATGTTCCCAGGCCAATGGTTTCCAGAATCAAACCTCAGTCATATTCCCAGGGCACACGGTTCCAAAATCAAACCTCAGTCATGTTCGCAGGCCATACGTTTCAACAAACAAATCTCAGTCATGTTCCCAGGACACAGGTGTCCAGAATCAAACCTCAGGCATGTTCCCAGGGAACAGGCATCCAGAAACAAACCTCAGTCATGTTCCCAGGCCCCAGGGTTCCAAAAGCAAACCTCAGTCTTGTTCCCGGGACACAGGTTTCCACAATCAACCCGATATCATGTTCCGTGGCAAGAGTCTTCCAGCATCAAACCTCAGTCATGTTGCCAGGCCACAAGTTTCCACCATCAAACCTCAGACATGTTCCCAGGCCACAGGGTTAAAGAATCAAACCGTTCTCATGTTTCCAGGCCACAGGGTTCCAGAATCTACCGATGTCATGTTCCCAGGCCACAGGATTCCACAATCAAACATCAGTCATGTTTCCAGGACAATGGTTTCCAGAATCAAACCTCAGTCATATTCCTAGGCCACAGGGTTCCTGAATGCAACCGATGTCATGTTCCCAGGGCACAGGGCTCCACAATCAAACCTCAGTCATGTTCCCAGGCCACAGGGTTCCTGAATGCAACCGATGTCATGTTCCCAGGCCACAGGGTTCCACAATCAAACCTCAGTCATGTTGCCAGTCCACAGTTTTCTGCCATCAAAACTCAGTCAAGTTCCCAGGCCACAGGGTTCCAGAATCAAGCCTTAGTCATGTTGCCAGGCCAGAGAGTTCTGCCATCAAACCTCAGTCATGATCCCAGGCCACATGTTTCCACACTGAAACCTCAGACATTTTCCCAGGCCACAGGTTTCCAGAATCAAACCTCAGTCATATTCCCAGGACACATGGTTCCAGAATCAAACCTCAGTCATGTTCGCAGGCCACAGGTTTCAACAATCAAACCTCAGTCATGTTCGCAGGCCACAGGTTTCAACAATCAAACCTCAGTCATGTTTCCAGGACACAGGTGTGCAGAATCAAACCTCAGTCATGTTCCCAGGCCACAGGGTTCCAGAATCCAACCGATGTCATTTTCTCAGGCCACAGGGTTCCAGAAGCAAACCTCAGTCTTGTTCCCAGATCACAGGGTTCCAGAATCATCCCGATATCATATTCCCTGGCCACAGTCTTCCAGAATCAAACCTCAGTCATGTTGCCAGGCCACAGGTTTCCACTATAAAACCTCAGACATGTTCCCAGGCCACAGGTTTACAGAATCAAACCGTTATCATGTTCTCAGAACACAGGGTTCCAGAATACACCGATGTCATGTTCCCAGGCCACAGGGTTCCAGAATCAATCCTCAGTTATGTTCCAGGCAACAGGGTTCCAGAATAAAACCTCAGTCATGTTCCCAGTCCACAGCGTCCAGAACCAAGGCTCAGTCAGGATCCCAGGGCACAGTATTCCACAATCTAAACAGATGTCATGTTCCCAGGCCACAGGTTTCAACAATCAAACCTCAGACATTTTCCCAGGCCACAGGTGTCCAGAATCAAACCTCAGTCATGTTCCCAGGGATCAGGCTTCCAGAAAAAAATCTCTGTCATGTTCCCAGGCAACAGGGTTCCAGAATCCAACCGATGTCATGTTCCCAGGCCACAGGGCTCCACAATCAAACCTCAGTCATGTTCCCAGGCCACAGGCTTCCAGAATCTAACAGATGTCGTGTTCACAGGCCACAGGTTTCCAGATTCAAACCACAGTCATGTTCAAAGGCCAGAGGTTTCCACAATCAAACCTCAGTCATATTCCCAGGCCACAGGGTTCCAGAATCCAACCAATGTCATGTTCCCAGGCCAAAGGGTTCCACAATCAAACCTCAGTCATGTTGCCAGTCCACAGGTTTCTGCCATCAAACCTCAGTCAAGTCCCCAGGCCACAGGGTTCCAGAATCAAGCCTCAGTCATTTTGCCAGGCCAGAGTGTTCCACTATCAAACCTCAGTCATGATCCCAGGGCACATGTTTCCACACTGAAACCTCAGACATTTTCCCAGGCCACAGGTTTCCAGAATCAAACCTCAGTCATATTCCCAGGCCACAGGGTTCCACAATCAAACCTCAGTCATGTTGCAGTCCACAGGTTTCTGCCATCAAACCTCACTCAAGTTCCCAGGCCACAAGGATCCAGAATCAAGCCTCAGTCATTTTGCCAGGCCAGAGTGTTCCACCATCAAACCTCAGTCATGATCCCAGGCCACATGTTTCCACACTGAAACCTCAGACATTTTCCCAGGCCACAGGTTTCCAGAATCAAACCTCAGTCATATTCCCAGGCCACATGGTTCCAGAATCAAACACCAGTCGTGTTCCCAGGACCCAGTGTTCCAGAATAAAACCTCAGTCATGTTCCCTGGACACAGGTTTCAAAAATAAAATCCCAGTCATGTTCCAAGGCCACAGGGTTCCACAATTAAACGTCAGTCATGTTCCCAGGCCAGAGGGTTCAACAATCAAACCTCACTCCTATTGCCAGGCCACGGTTCCACCATCAAGCCTCAGTCATGTTCCCAGGCCAGAGTGTTCCACAATCAAACTTAAGTCATCTGGCCAGGCCACAGGATTCCACCATCAAACCTCAGTCATGTTGCCAGGCCACAGGGTTTAACCATCAAACCTCAATCATGTTCCCAGGAAACAGGGTTCAAGAATCAAACCAATGGCATGTTCCCACGCCATGGGGTTCCAGTATCAGGCCTCAGTCATGTTCCCAGTACACAGGGTTCCACCATCAAACCTCAGTCATGTTGCCAGTCAACAGGTTTCTGTGATCAAACCACAGTCAAGTTCCCAGGACACAGGGTTCCAGAATCAAGCCTCAGTCATGTTGCCAGGCCACAGGGTACCACCATCAAACCTCAGTCATGTTCCCAGGCCACAGGGTTCCTGCATCAAACCTCAATCATGTTCCCAGGACACAGGGTTCAAGAATCAAACCAATGTCAAGTTCCCAGGCCATCGGTTTCCAGTACCAGGCCACAGTCATGTTTCCAGGGTACAGGGTTCCACAATCAACCCTCAGTCATGTTGCCAGTCCACAGGTTTCTGCCATCAAAACTCAGGCAAGTGTCCAGGCCACAGGGTTCCAGAATTAAGCCTCAGTCATTTTGCCAGGCCAGAGTGTTCCACCATCAAACCTCAGTCATGATCCCAGGCCACATGTTTCCACAATGAAACCTCAGACATTTTCCCAAGCCACAGGTTTCCAGAATCAAACCGATTTCATGTTCCCAGGCAACAGGGTACCAGAATCCAAACCGATGTCATGTTCCCAGGCCACAGGATTCCACAATCTAACATCATGCATGTTCCCAGGCCAATGGTTTCCAGAATCAAACCTCAGTCATATTCCCAGGGCACACGGTTCCAAAATCAAACCTCAGTCATGTTCGCAGGCCATACGTTTCAACAAACAAATCTCAGTCATGTTCCCAGGACACAGGTGTCCAGAATCAAACCTCAGGCATGTTCCCAGGGAACAGGCATCCAGAAACAAACCTCAGTCATGTTCCCAGGCCCCAGGGTTCCAAAAGCAAACCTCAGTCTTGTTCCCGGGACACAGGTTTCCACAATCAACCCGATATCATGTTCCGTGGCAAGAGTCTTCCAGCATCAAACCTCAGTCATGTTGCCAGGCCACAAGTTTCCACCATCAAACCTCAGACATGTTCCCAGGCCACAGGGTTAAAGAATCAAACCGTTCTCATGTTTCCAGGCCACAGGGTTCCAGAATCTACCGATGTCATGTTCCCAGGCCACAGGATTCCACAATCAAACATCAGTCATGTTTCCAGGACAATGGTTTCCAGAATCAAACCTCAGTCATATTCCTAGGCCACAGGGTTCCTGAATGCAACCGATGTCATGTTCCCAGGGCACAGGGCTCCACAATCAAACCTCAGTCATGTTCCCAGGCCACAGGGTTCCTGAATGCAACCGATGTCATGTTCCCAGGCCACAGGGTTCCACAATCAAACCTCAGTCATGTTGCCAGTCCACAGTTTTCTGCCATCAAAACTCAGTCAAGTTCCCAGGCCACAGGGTTCCAGAATCAAGCCTTAGTCATGTTGCCAGGCCAGAGAGTTCTGCCATCAAACCTCAGTCATGATCCCAGGCCACATGTTTCCACAATGAAACCTCAGTCATTTTCCCAGGCCACAGGTTTCCAGAATCAAACCTCAGTCATATTCCCAGGCCACATGGTTCCAGAATCAAACACCAGTCGTGTTCCCAGGACCCAGTGTTCCAGAATAAAACCTCAGTCATGTTCCCTGGACACAGGTTTCAAAAATAAAATCCCAGTCATGTTCCAAGGCCACAGGGTTCCACAATTAAACCTCAGTCATGTTCCCAGGCCAGAGGGTTCAACAATCAAACCTCACTCCTATTGCCAGGCCACGGTTCCACCATCAAGCCTCAGTCATGTTCCCAGGCCTGAGTGTTCCACAATCAAACTTAAGTCATCTGGCCAGGCCACAGGATTCCACCATCAAACCTCAGTCATGTTGCCAGGCCACAGGGTTTAACCATCAAACCTCAATCATGTTCCCAGGAAACAGGGTTCAAGAATCAAACCAATGGCATGTTCCCACGCCATGGGGTTCCAGTATCAGGCCTCAGTCATGTTCCCAGTACACAGGGTTCCACCATCAAACCTCAGTCATGTTGCCAGTCAACAGGTTTCTGTGATCAAACCACAGTCAAGTTCCCAGGACACAGGGTTCCAGAATCAAGCCTCAGTCATGTTGCCAGGCCACAGGGTACCACCATCAAACCTCAGTCATGTTCCCAGGCCACAGGGTTCCTCCATCAAACCTCAATCATGTTCCCAGGACACAGGGTTCAAGAATCAAACCAATGTCAAGTTCCCAGGCCATGGGTTTCCAGTACCAGGCCGTAGTCATGTTTCCAGGGTACAGGGTTCCACAATCAACCCTCAGTCATGTTGCCAGTCCACAGGTTTCTGCCATCAAAACTCAGGCAAGTGTCCAGGCCACAGGGTTCCAGAATTAAGCCTCAGTCATTTTGCCAGGCCAGAGTGTTCCACCATCAAACCTCAGTCATGATCCCAGGCCACATGTTTCCACAATGAAACCTCAGACATTTTCCCAAGCCACAGGTTTCCAGAATCAAACCGATTTCATGTTCCCAGGCAACAGGGTACCAGAATCCAAACCGATGTCATGTTCCCAGGCCACAGGATTCCACAATCTAACATCATGCATGTTCCCAGGCCAATGGTTTCCAGAATCAAACCTCAGTCATATTCCCAGGGCACACGGTTCCAAAATCAAACCTCAGTCATGTTCGCAGGCCATACATTTCAACAAACAAATCTCAGTCATGTTCCCAGGACACAGGTGTCCAGAATCAAACCTCAGTCATGTTCCCAGGGAACAGGCATCCAGAAACAAACCTCAGTCATGTTCCCAGGCCACAGGGTTCCAAAAGCAAACCTCAGTCTTGTTCCCGGGACACAGGTTTCCACAATCAACCCGATATCATGTTCCGTGGCAAGAGTCTTCCAGCATCAAACCTCAGTCATGTTGCCAGGCCACAAGTTTCCACCATCAAACCTCAGACATGTTCCCAGGCCACAGGGTTAAAGAATCAAACCGTTCTCATGTTTCCAGGCCACAGGGTTCCAGAATCTACCGATGTCATGTTCCCAGGCCACAGGATTCCACAATCAAACATCAGTCATGTTTCCAGGACAATGGTTTCCAGAATCAAACCTCAGTCATATTCCTAGGCCACAGGGTTCCTGAATGCAACCGATGTCATGTTCCCAGGGCACAGGGCTCCACAATCAAACCTCAGTCATGTTCCCAGGCCACAGGGTTCCTGAATGCAACCGATGTCATGTTGCCAGGCCACAGGGTTCCACAATCAAACCTCAGTCATGTTGCCAGTCCACAGTTTTCTGCCATCAAAACTCAGTCAAGTTCCCAGGCCACAGGGTTCCAGAATCAAGCCTTAGTCATGTTGCCAGGCCAGAGAGTTCTGCCATCAAACCTCAGTCATGATCCCAGGCCACATGTTTCCACACTGAAACCTCAGACATTTTCCCAGGCCACAGGTTTCCAGAATCAAACCTCAGTCATATTCCCAGGACACATGGTTCCAGAATCAAACCTCAGTCATGTTCGCAGGCCACAGGTTTCAACAATCAAACCTCAGTCATGTTCGCAGGCCACAGGTTTCAACAATCAAACCTCAGTCATGTTCCCAGGACACAGGTGTGCAGAATCAAACCTCAGTCATGTTCCCAGGCCACAGGGTTCCAGAATCCAACCGATGTCATTTTCTCAGGCCACAGGGTTCCAGAAGCAAACCTCAGTCTTGTTCCCAGATCACAGGGTTCCAGAATCATCCCGATATCATATTCCCTGGCCACAGTCTTCCAGAATCAAACCTCAGTCATGTTGCCAGGCCACAGGTTTCCACCATCAAACCTCAGACATGTTCCCAGGCCACAGGTTTACAGAATCAAACCGTTCTCATGTTCCCAGGACACAGGGTTCCAGAATACACCGATGTCATGTTCCCAGGCAACAGGGTTCCAGAATCAATCCTCAGTTATGTTCCAGGCTACAGGGTTCCAGAATAAAACCTCAGTCATGTTCCCAGTCCACAGCGTCCAGAACCAAGGCTCAGTCAGGATCCCAGGGCACAGTATTCCACAATCTAAACAGATGTCATGTTCCCAGGCCACAGGTTTCAACAATCAAACCTCAGACATTTTCCCAGGCCACAGGTGTCCAGAAACAAACCTCAGTCATGTTCCCAGGGAACAGGCTTCCAGAAAAAAATCTCTGTCATGTTCCCAGGCAACAGGGTTCCAGAATCCAACAGATGTCATGTTCACAGGCCACAGGTTTCCAGATTCAAACCACAGTCATGTTCAAAGGCCAGAGGTTTCCACAATCAAACCTCAGTCATATTCCCAGGCCACAGGGTTCTAGAATCCAACCAATGTCATGTTCCCAGGCCAAAGGGTTCCACAATCAAACCTCAGTCATGTTGCCAGTCCACAGGTTTCTGCCATCAAACCTCAGTCAAGTCCCCAGGCCACAGGGTTCCAGAATCAAGCCTCAGTCATTTTGCCAGGCCAGAGTGTTCCACCATCAAACCTCAGTCATGATCCCAGGCCACATGTTTCCACACTGAAACCTCAGACATTTTCCCAGGCCACAGGTTTCCAGAATCAAACCTCAGTCATATTCCCAGGCCACAGGGTTCCACAATCAAACCTCAGTCATGTTGCAGTCCACAGGTTTCTGCCATCAAACCTCACTCAAGTTCCCAGGCCACAAGGATCCAGGATCAAGCCTCAGTCATTTTGCCAGGCCAGAGTGTTCCACCATCAAACCTCAGTCATGATCCCAGGCCACATGTTTCCACACTGAAACCTCAGACATTTTCCCAGGCCACAGGTTTCCAGAATCAAACCTCAGTCATATTCCCAGGCCACATGGTTCCAGAATCAAACACCAGTCGTGTTCCCAGGACCCAGTGTTCCAGAATAAAACCTCAGTCATGTTCCCTGGACACAGGTTTCAAAAATAAAATCCCAGTCATGTTCCAAGGCCACAGGTTTCCACAATTAAACCTCAGTCATGTTCCCAGGCCAGAGGGTTCAACAATCAAACCTCACTCCTATTGCCAGGCCACGGTTCCACCATCAAGCCTCAGTCATGTTCCCAGGCCAGAGTGTTCCACAATCAAACTTAAGTCATCTGGCCAGGCCACAGGATTCCACCATCAAACCTCAGTCATGTTGCCAGGCCACAGGGTTTAACCATCAAACCTCAATCATGTTCCCAGGAAACAGGGTTCAAGAATCAAACCAATGGCATGTTCCCACGCCATGGGGTTCCAGTATCAGGCCTCAGTCATGTTCCCAGTACACAGGGTTCCACCATCAAACCTCAGTCATGTTGCCAGTCAACAGGTTTCTGTGATCAAACCACAGTCAAGTTCCCAGGACACAGGGTTCCAGAATCAAGCCTCAGTCATGTTGCCAGGCCACAGGGTACCACCATCAAACCTCAGTCATGTTCCCAGGCCACAGGGTTCCTGCATCAAACCTCAATCATGTTCCCAGGACACAGGTTTCCACAATCAAACCAATGTCAAGTTCCCAGGCCATGGGTTTCCAGTACCAGGCCGTAGTCATGTTTCCAGGGTACAGGGTTCCACAATCAACCCTCAGTCATGTTGCCAGTCCACAGGTTTCTGCCATCAAAACTCAGGCAAGTGTCCAGGCCACAGGGTTCCAGAATTAAGCCTCAGTCATTTTGCCAGGCCAGAGTGTTCCACCATCAAACCTCACTCATGATCCCAGGCCACATGTTTCCACAATGAAACCTCAGACATTTTCCCAAGCCACAGGTTTCCAGAATCCAACCGATTTCATGTTCCCAGGCAACAGGGTACCAGAATCCAAACCGATGTCATGTTCCCAGGCCACAGGATTCCACAATCTAACATCATGCATGTTCCCAGGCCAATGGTTTAAAGAATCAAACCTCAGTCATATTCCCAGGGCACAAGGTTCCAAAATCAAACCTCAGTCATGTTCGCAGGCCATACGTTTCAACAAACAAATCTCAGTCATGTTCCCAGGACACAGGTGTCCAGAATCAAACCTCAGTCATGTTCCCAGGGAACAGGCATCCAGAAACAAACCTCAGTCATGTTCCCAGGCCACAGGGTTCCAAAAGCAAACCTCAGACATGTTCCCAGGCCACAGGGTTCCTGAATGCAACCGATGTCATGTTCCCAGGCCACAGGGTTCCACAATCAAACCTCAGTCATGTCGCCAGTCCACAGTTTTTTGCCATCAAAACTCAGTCAAGTTCCCAGGCCACAGGGTTCCAGAATCAAGCCTTAGTCATGTTGCCAGGCCAGAGAGTTCTGCCATCAAACCTCAGTCATGATCCCAGGCCACATGTTTCCACACTGAAACCTCAGACATTTTCCCAGGCCACAGGTTTCCAGAATCAAACCTCAGTCATGTTCGCAGGCCACAGGTTTCAACAATCAAACCTCAGTCATGTTCGCAGGCCACAGGTTTCAACAATCAAACCTCAGTCATGTTCCCAGGACACAGGTGTGCAGAATCAAACCTCAGTCATGTTCCCAGGCCACAGGGTTCCAGAATCCAACCGATGTCATTTTCTCAGGCCACAGGGTTCCAGATGCAAACCTCAGTCTTGTTCCCAGATCACAGGGTACCAGAATCATCCCAATATCATATTCCCTGGCCACAGTCTTCCAGAATCAAACCTCAGTCATGTTGCCAGGCCACAGGTTTCCACCATCAAACCTCAGACATGTTCCCAGGCAACAGGGTTCCAGAATCCAACCGATGTCATGTTCCCAGGCCAAAGGGCTCCACAATCAAACCTCAGTCATGTTCCCAGGCCACAGGCTTCCAGAATGTAACAGATGTCATGTTCACAGGCCACAGGTTTTCAGATTCAAACCACAGTCATGTTCAAAGGCCAGAGGTTTCCACAATCAAACCTCAGTCATATTCCCAGGCCACAGGGTTCCAGAATCCAACCAATGTCATGTTCCCAGGCCAAAGGGTTCCACAATCAAACCTCAGTCATGTTGCCAGTCCACAGGTTTCTGCCATCAAACCTCAGTCAAGTCCCCAGGCCACAGGGTTCCAGAATCAAGCCTCAGTCATTTTGCCAGGCCAGAGTGTTCCACCATCAAACCTCAGTCATGATCCCAGGCCACATGTTTCCACACTGAAACCTCAGACATTTTCCCAGGCCACAGGTTTCCAGAATCAAACCTCAGTCATATTCCCAGGCCACATGGTTCCAGAATCAAACACCAGTCGTGTTCCCAGGACCCAGTGTTCCAGAATAAAACCTCAGTCATGTTCCCTGGACACAGGTTTCAAAAATAAAATCCCAGTCATGTTCCAAGGCCACAGGGTTCCACCATCAAGCCTCAGTCATGTTCCCAGGCCAGAGTGTTCCACAATCAAACTTAAGTCATCTGGCCAGGCCACAGGATTCCACCATCAAACCTCAGTCATGTTGCCAGGCCACAGGGTTTAACCATCAAACCTCAATCATGTTCCCAGGAAACAGGGTTCAAGAATCAAACCAATGGCATGTTCCCACGCCATGGGGTTCCAGTATCAGGCCTCAGTCATGTTCCCAGTACACAGGGTTCCACCATCAAACCTCAGTCATGTTGCCAGTCAACAGGTTTCTGTGATCAAACCACAGTCAAGTTCCCAGGACACAGGGTTCCAGAATCAAGCCTCAGTCATGTTGCCAGGCCACAGGGTACCACCATCAAACCTCAGTCATGTTCCCAGGCCACAGGGTTCCTCCATCAAACCTCAATCATGTTCCCAGGACACAGGGTTCAAGAATCAAACCAATGTCAAGTTCCCAGGCCATCGGTTTCCAGTACCAGGCCACAGTCATGTTTCCAGGGTACAGGGTTCCACAATCAACCCTCAGTCATGTTGCCAGTCCACAGGTTTCTGCCATCGAAACTCAGGCAAGTGTCCAGGCCACAGGGTTCCAGAATTAAGCCTCAGTCATTTTGCCAGGCCAGAGTGTTCCACCATCAAACCTCAGTCATGATCCCAGGCCACATGTTTCCACAATGAAACCTCAGACATTTTCCCAAGCCACAGGTTTCCAGAATCCAACCGATTTCATGTTCCCAGGCAACAGGGTACCAGAATCCAAACCGATGTCATGTTCCCAGGCCACAGGATTCCACAATCTAACATCATGCATGTTCCCAGGCCAATGGTTTCCAGAATCAAACCTCAGTCATATTCCCAGGGCACACGGTTCCAAAATCAAACCTCAGTCATGTTCGCAGGCCATACATTTCAACAAACAAATCTCAGTCATGTTCCCAGGACACAGGTGTCCAGAATCAAACCTCAGTCATGTTCCCAGGGAACAGGCATCCAGAAACAAACCTCAGTCATGTTCCCAGGCCACAGGGTTCCAAAAGCAAACCTCAGACATGTTCCCAGGCCACAGGGTTCCTGAATGCAACCGATGTCATGTTCCCAGGCCACAGGGTTCCACAATCAAACCTCAGTCATGTTGCCAGTCCACAGTTTTCTGCCATCAAAACTCAGTCAAGTTCCCAGGCCACAGGGTTCCAGAATCAAGCCTTAGTCATGTTGCCAGTCCAGAGAGCTCTGCCATCAAACCTCAGTCATGATCCCAGGCCACAAGTTTCCACAATGAAACCTCAGTCATTTTCCCAGGCCACAGGTTTCCAGAATCAAACCTCAGTCATGTTCGCAGGCCACAGGTTTCAACAATCAAACCTCAGTCATGTTCGCAGGCCACAGGTTTCAACAATCAAACCTCAGTCATGTTCCCAGGACACAGGTGTGCAGAATCAAACCTCAGTCATGTTCCCAGGCCACAGGGTTCCAGAATCCAACCGATGTCATTTTCTCAGGCCACAGGGTTCCAGAAGCAAACCTCAGTCTTGTTCCCAGATCACAGGGTTCCAGAATCATCCCGATATCATATTCCCTGGCCACAGTCTTCCAGAATCAAACCTCAGTCATGTTGCCAGGCCACAGGTTTCCACCATCAAACCTCAGACATGTTCCCAGGCCACAGGGTTCCAGAATCAAACCGTTCTCATGTTCCCAGGACACAGGGTTCCAGAATACACCGATATCATGTTCCCAGGCCACAGGGTTCCAGAATCAATCCTCAGTTATGTTCCAGGCTACAGGGTTCCAGAATAAAACCTCAGTCATGTTCCCAGTCCACAGCGTCCAGAACCAAGGCTCAGTCAGGATCCCAGGGCACAGTATTCCACAATCTAAACAGATGTCATGTTCCCAGGCCACAGGTTTCAACAATCAAACCTCAGACATTTTCCCAGGCCACAGGTGTCCAGAATCAAACCTCAGTCATGTTCCCAGGGATCAGGCTTCTAGAAAAAAATCTCTGTCATGTTCCCAGGCAACAGGGTTCCAGAATCCAACCGATGTCATGTTCCCAGGCCACAGGGCTCCACAATCAAACCTCAGTCATGTTCCCAGGCCACAGGCTTCCAGAATCTAACAGATGTCATGTTCACAGGCCACAGGTTTCCAGATTCAAACCACAGTCATGTTCAAAGGCCAGAGGTTTCCACAATCAAACCTCAGTCATATTCCCAGGCCACAATGTTCCAGAATCCAACCAATGTCATGTTCCCAGGCCAAAGGTTTCCACAATCAAACCTCAGTCATGTTGCCAGTCCACAGGTTTCTGCCATCAAACCTCAGTCAAGTCCCCAGGCCACAGGGTTCCAGAATCAAGCCTCAGTCATTTTGCCAGGGCAGAGTGTTCCACCATCAAACCTCAGTCATGATCCCAGGCCACATGTTTCCACACTGAAACCTCAGACATTTTCCCAGGCCACAGGTTTCCAGAATCAAACCTCAGTCATATTCCCAGGCCACAGGGTTCCACAATCAAACCTCAGTCATGTTGCAGTCCACAGGTTTCTGCCATCAAACCTCACTCAAGTTCCCAGGCCACAAGGATCCAGAATCAAGCCTCAGTCATTTTGCCAGGCCAGAGTGTTCCACCATCAAACCTCAGTCATGATCCCAGGCCACATGTTTCCACACTGAAACCTCAGACATTTTCCCAGGCCACAGGTTTCCAGAATCAAACCTCAGTCATATTCCCAGGCCACATGGTTCCAGAATCAAACACCAGTCGTGTTCCCAGGACCCAGTGTTCCAGAATAAAACCTCAGTCATGTTCCCTGGACACAGGTTTCAAAAATAAAATCCCAGTCATGTTCCAAGGCCACAGGGTTCCACAATTAAACCTCAGTCATGTTCCCAGGCCAGAGGGTTCAACAATCAAACCTCACTCCTATTGCCAGGCCACGGTTCCACCATCAAGCCTCAGTCATGTTCCCAGGCCAGAGTGTTCCACAATCAAACTTAAGTCATCTGGCCAGGCCACAGGATTCCACCATCAAAACTCAGTCATGTTGCCAGGCCACAGGGTTTAACCATCAAACCTCAATCATGTTCCCAGGAAACAGGGTTCAAGAATCAAACCAATGGCATGTTCCCACGCCATGGGGTTCCAGTATCAGGCCTCAGTCATGTTCCCAGTACACAGGGTTCCACCATCAAACCTCAGTCATGTTGCCAGTCAACAGGTTTCTGTGATCAAACCACAGTCAAGTTCCCAGGACACAGGGCTCCAGAATCAAGCCTCAGTCATGTTGCCAGGCCACAGGGTACCACCATCAAACCTCAGTCATGTTCCCAGGCCACAGGGTTCCTCCAACAAACCTCAATCATGTTCCCAGGACTCAGGTTTCTACAATCAAACCAATGTCAAGTTCCCAGGCCATGGGTTTCCAGTACCAGGCCACAGTCATGTTTCCAGGGTACAGGGTTCCACAATCAACCCTCAGTCATGTTGCCAGTCCACAGGTTTCTGCCATCGAAACTCAGGCAAGTGTCCAGGCCACAGGGTTCCAGAATTAAGCCTCAGTCATTTTGCCAGGCCAGAGTGTTCCACCATCAAACCTCAGTCATGATCCCAGGCCACATGTTTCCACAATGAAACCTCAGACATTTTCCCAAGCCACAGGTTTCCAGAATCAAACCGATTTCATGTTCCCAGGCAACAGGGTACCAGAATCCAAACCGATGTCATGTTCCCAGGCCACAGGATTCCACAATCTAACATCATGCATGTTCCCAGGCCAATGGTTTCCAGAATCAAACCTCAGTCATATTCCCAGGGCACACGGTTCCAAAATCAAACCTCAGTCATGTTCGCAGGCCATACGTTTCAACAAACAAATCTCAGTCATGTTCCCAGGACACAGGTGTCCAGAAATAAACCTCAGTCATGTTCCCAGGGAACAGGCATCCAGAAACAAACCTCAGTCATGTTCCCAGGCCACAGGGTTCCAAAAGCAAACCTCAGACATGTTCCCAGGCCACAGGGTTCCTGAATGCAACCGATGTCATGTTCCCAGGCCACAGGGTTCCACAATCAAACCTCAGTCATGTTGCCAGTCCACAGTTTTCTGCCATCAAAACTCAGTCAAGTTCCCAGGCCACAGGGTTCCAGAATCAAGCCTTAGTCATGTTGCCAGTCCAGAGAGTTCTGCCATCAAACCTCAGTCATGATCCCAGGCCACAAGTTTCCACAATGAAACCTCAGTCATTTTCCCAGGCCACAGGTTTCCAGAATCAAACCTCAGTCATGTTCGCAGGCCACAGGTTTCAACAATCAAACCTCAGTCATGTTCGCAGGCCACAGGTTTCAACAATCAAACCTCAGTCATGTTCCCAGGACACAGGTGTGCAGAATCAAACCTCAGTCATGTTCCCAGGCCACAGGGTTCCAGAATCCAACCGATGTCATTTTCTCAGGCCACAGGGTTCCAGAAGCAAACCTCAGTCTTGTTCCCAGATCACAGGGTTCCAGAATCATCCCAATATCATATTCCCTGGCCACAGTCTTCCAGAATCAAACCTCAGTCATGTTGCCAGGCCACAGGTTTCCACCATCAAACCTCAGACATGTTCCCAGGCCACAGGGTTCCAGAATCAAACCGTTCTCATGTTCCCAGGACACAGGGTTCCAGAATACACCGATGTCATGTTCCCAGGCCACAGGGTTCCAGAATCAATCCTCATTTATGTTCCAGGCTACAGGGTTCTAGAATAAAACCTCAGTCATGTTCCCAGTCCACAGCGTCCAGAACCAAGGCTCAGTCAGGATCCCAGGGCACAGTATTCCACAATCTAAACAGATGTCATGTTCCCAGGCCACAGGTTTCAACAATCAAACCTCAGACATTTTCCCAGGCCACAGGTGTCCAGAATCAAACCTCAGTCATGTTCCCAGGGATCAGGCTTCTAGAAAAAAATCTCTGTCATGTTCCCAGGCAACAGGGTTCCAGAATCCAAACGATGTCATGTTCCCAGGCCAAAGGGCTCCACAATCAAACCTCAGTCATGTTCCCAGGGATCAGGCTTCTAGAAAAAAATCTCTGTCATGTTCCCAGGCAACAGGGTTCCAGAATCCAACCGATGTCATGTTCCCAGGCCAAAGGGCTCCACAATCAAACCTCAGTCATGTTCCCAGGCCACAGGCTTCCAGAATCTAACAGATGTCATGTTCACAGGCCACAGGTTTCCAGATTCAAACCACAGTCATGTTCAAAGGCCAGAGGTTTCCACAATCAAACCTCAGTCATATTCCCAGGCCACAGGGTTCCAGAATCCAACCAATGTCATGTTCCCAGGCCAAAGGGTTCCACAATCAAACCTCAGTCATGTTGCCAGTCCACAGGTTTCTGCCATCAAACCTCAGTCAAGTCCCCAGGCCACAGGGTTCCAGAATCAAGCCTCAGTCATTTTGCCAGGCCAGAGTGTTCCACCATCAAACCTCAGTCATGATCCCAGGCCACATGTTTCCACACTGAAACCTCAGACATTTTCCCAGGCCACAGGTTTCCAGAATCAAACCTCAGTCATATTCCCAGGCCACAGGGTTCCACAATCAAACCTCAGTCATGTTGCAGTCCACAGGTTTCTGCCATCAAACCTCACTCAAGTTCCCAGGCCACAAGGATCCAGAATCAAGCCTCAGTCATTTTGCCAGGCCAGAGTGTTCCACCATCAAACCTCAGTCATGATCCCAGGCCACATGTTTCCACACTGAAACCTCAGACATTTTCCCAGGCCACAGGTTTCCAGAATCAAACCTCAGTCATATTCCCAGGCCACATGGTTCCAGAATCAAACACCAGTCGTGTTCCCAGGACCCAGTGTTCCAGAATAAAACCTCAGTCATGTTCCCTGGACACAGGTTTCAAAAATAAAATCCCAGTCATGTTCCAAGGCCACAGGGTTCCACAATTAAACCTCAGTCATGTTCCCAGGCCAGAGGGTTCAACAATCAAACCTCACTCCTATTGCCAGGCCACGGTTCCACCATCAAGCCTCAGTCATGTTCCCAGGCCTGAGTGTTCCACAATCAAACTTAAGTCATCTGGCCAGGCCACAGGATTCCACCATCAAACCTCAGTCATGTTGCCAGGCCACAGGGTTTAACCATCAAACCTCAATCATGTTCCCAGGAAACAGGGTTCAAGAATCAAACCAATGGCATGTTCCCACGCCATGGGGTTCCAGTATCAGGCCTCAGTCATGTTCCCAGTACACAGGGTTCCACCATCAAACCTCAGTCATGTTGCCAGTCAACAGGTTTCTGTGATCAAACCACAGTCAAGTTCCCAGGACACAGGGTTCCAGAATCAAGCCTCAGTCATGTTGCCAGGCCACAGGGTACCACCATCAAACCTCAGTCATGTTCCCAGGCCACAGGGTTCCTCCATCAAACCTCAATCATGTTCCCAGGACACAGGGTTCAAGAATCAAACCAATGTCAAGTTCCCAGGCCATGGGTTTCCAGTACCAGGCCGTAGTCATGTTTCCAGGGTACAGGGTTCCACAATCAACCCTCAGTCATGTTGCCAGTCCACAGGTTTCTGCCATCGAAACTCAGGCAAGTGTCCAGGCCACAGGGTTCCAGAATTAAGCCTCAGTCATTTTGCCAGGCCAGAGTGTTCCACCATCAAACCTCAGTCATGATCCCAGGCCACATGTTTCCACAATGAAACCTCAGACATTTTCCCAAGCCACAGGTTTCCAGAATCAAACCGATTTCATGTTCCCAGGCAACAGGGTACCAGAATCCAAACCGATGTCATGTTCCCAGGCCACAGGATTCCACAATCTAACATCATGCATGTTCCCAGGCCAATGGTTTCCAGAATCAAACCTCAGTCATATTCCCAGGGCACACGGTTCCAAAATCAAACCTCAGTCATGTTCGCAGGCCATACGTTTCAACAAACAAATCTCAGTCATGTTCCCAGGACACAGGTGTCCAGAATCAAACCTCAGTCATGTTCCCAGGGAACAGGCATCCAGAAACAAACCTCAGTCATGTTCCCAGGCCACAGGGTTCCAAAAGCAAACCTCAGACATGTTCCCAGGCCACAGGGTTCCTGAATGCAACCGATGTCATGTTCCCAGGCCACAGGGTTCCACAATCAAACCTCAGTCATGTTGCCAGTCCACAGTTTTCTGCCATCAAAACTCAGTCAAGTTCCCAGGCCACAGGGTTCCAGAATCAAGCCTTAGTCATGTTGCCAGGCCAGAGAGTTCTGCCATCAAACCTCAGTCATGATCCCAGGCCACATGTTTCCACACTGAAACCTCAGACATTTTCCCAGGCCACAGGTTTCCAGAATCAAACCTCAGTCATATTCCCAGGCCACATGGTTCCAGAATCAAACACCAGTCGTGTTCCCAGGACCCAGTGTTCCAGAATAAAACCTCAGTCATGTTCCCTGGACACAGGTTTCAAAAATAAAATCCCAGTCATGTTCCAAGGCCACAGGGTTCCACAATTAAACGTCAGTCATATTCCCAGGCCAGAGGGTCCAACAATCAAACCTCACTCCTATTGCCAGGCCACGGTTCCACCATCAAGCCTCAGTCATGTTCCCAGGCCAGAGTGTTCCACAATCAAACTTAAGTCATCTGGCCAGGCCACAGGATTCCACCATCAAACCTCAGTCATGTTGCCAGGCCACAGGGTTTAACCATCAAACCTCAATCAAGTTCCCAGGAAACAGGGTTCAAGAATCAAACCAATGGCATGTTCCCACGCCATGGGGTTCCAGTATCAGGCCTCAGTCATGTTCCCAGTACACAGGGTTCCACCATCAAACCTCAGTCATGTTGCCAGTCAACAGGTTTCTGTGATCAAACCACAGTCAAGTTCCCAGGACACAGGGTTCCAGAATCAAGCCTCAGTCATGTTGCCAGGCCACAGGGTACCACCATCAAACCTCAGTCATGTTCCCAGGCCACAGGGTTCCTCCATCAAACCTCAATCATGTTCCCAGGACACAGGGTTCAAGAATCAAACCAATGTCAAGTTCCCAGGCCATCGGTTTCCAGTACCAGGCCACAGTCATGTTTCCAGGGTACAGGGTTCCACAATCAACCCTCAGTCATGTTGCCAGTCCACAGGTTTCTGCCATCAAAACTCAGGCAAGTGTCCAGGCCACAGGGTTCCAGAATTAAGCCTCAGTCATTTTGCCAGGCCAGAGTGTTCCACCATCAAACCTCAGTCATGATCCCAGGCCACATGTTTCCACAATGAAACCTCAGACATTTTCCCAAGCCACAGGTTTCCAGAATCAAACCGATTTCATGTTCCCAGGCAACAGGGTACCAGAATCCAAACCGATGTCATGTTCCCAGGCCACAGGATTCCACAATCTAACATCATGCATGTTCCCAGGCCAATGGTTTCCAGAATCAAACCTCAGTCATATTCCCAGGGCACACGGTTCCAAAATCAAACCTCAGTCATGTTCGCAGGCCATACGTTTCAACAAACAAATCTCAGTCATGTTCCCAGGACACAGGTGTCCAGAATCAAACCTCAGGCATGTTCCCAGGGAACAGGCATCCAGAAACAAACCTCAGTCATGTTCCCAGGCCCCAGGGTTCCAAAAGCAAACCTCAGTCTTGTTCCCGGGACACAGGTTTCCACAATCAACCCGATATCATGTTCCGTGGCAAGAGTCTTCCAGCATCAAACCTCAGTCATGTTGCCAGGCCACAAGTTTCCACCATCAAACCTCAGACATGTTCCCAGGCCACAGGGTTAAAGAATCAAACCGTTCTCATGTTTCCAGGCCACAGGGTTCCAGAATCTACCGATGTCATGTTCCCAGGCCACAGGATTCCACAATCAAACATCAGTCATGTTTCCAGGACAATGGTTTCCAGAATCAAACCTCAGTCATATTCCTAGGCCACAGGGTTCCTGAATGCAACCGATGTCATGTTCCCAGGGCACAGGGCTCCACAATCAAACCTCAGTCATGTTCCCAGGCCACAGGGTTCCTGAATGCAACCGATGTCATGTTCCCAGGCCACAGGGTTCCACAATCAAACCTCAGTCATGTTGCCAGTCCACAGTTTTCTGCCATCAAAACTCAGTCAAGTTCCCAGGCCACAGGGTTCCAGAATCAAGCCTTAGTCATGTTGCCAGGCCAGAGAGTTCTGCCATCAAACCTCAGTCATGATCCCAGGCCACATGTTTCCACAATGAAACCTCAGTCATTTTCCCAGGCCACAGGTTTCCAGAATCAAACCTCAGTCATATTCCCAGGCCACATGGTTCCAGAATCAAACACCAGTCGTGTTCCCAGGACCCAGTGTTCCAGAATAAAACCTCAGTCATGTTCCCTGGACACAGGTTTCAAAAATAAAATCCCAGTCATGTTCCAAGGCCACAGGGTTCCACAATTAAACGTCAGTCATGTTCCCAGGCCAGAGGGTTCAACAATCAAACCTCACTCCTATTGCCAGGCCACGGTTCCACCATCAAGCCTCAGTCATGTTCCCAGGCCTGAGTGTTCCACAATCAAACTTAAGTCATCTGGCCAGGCCACAGGATTCCACCATCAAACCTCAGTCATGTTGCCAGGCCACAGGGTTTAACCATCAAACCTCAATCATGTTCCCAGGAAACAGGGTTCAAGAATCAAACCAATGGCATGTTCCCACGCCATGGGGTTCCAGTATCAGGCCTCAGTCATGTTCCCAGTACACAGGGTTCCACCATCAAACCTCAGTCATGTTGCCAGTCAACAGGTTTCTGTGATCAAAGCACAGTCAAGTTCCCAGGACACAGGGTTCCAGAATCAAGCCTCAGTCATGTTGCCAGGCCACAGGGTACCACCATCAAACCTCAGTCATGTTCCCAGGCCACAGGGTTCCTCCATCAAACCTCAATCATGTTCCCAGGACACAGGGTTCAAGAATCAAACCAATGTCAAGTTCCCAGGCCATGGGTTTCCAGTACCAGGCCGTAGTCATGTTTCCAGGGTACAGGGTTCCACAATCAACCCTCAGTCATGTTGTCAGTCCACAGGTTTCTGCCATCGAAACTCAGGCAAGTGTCCAGGCCACAGGGTTCCAGAATTAAGCCTCAGTCATTTTGCCAGGCCAGAGTGTTCCACCATCAAACCTCAGTCATGATCCCAGGCCACATGTTTCCACAATGAAACCTCAGACATTTTCCCAAGCCACAGGTTTCCAGAATCAAACCGATTTCATGTTCCCAGGCAACAGGGTACCAGAATCCAAACCGATGTCATGTTCCCAGGCCACAGGATTCCACAATCTAACATCATGCATGTTCCCAGGCCAATGGTTTCCAGAATCAAACCTCAGTCATATTCCCAGGGCACACGGTTCCAAAATCAAACCTCAGTCATGTTCG
This sequence comes from Balaenoptera physalus, assembly GCF_965194825.1. Classification (NCBI taxonomy): domain Eukaryota; kingdom Metazoa; phylum Chordata; class Mammalia; order Artiodactyla; family Balaenopteridae; genus Balaenoptera; species Balaenoptera physalus. The sequence goes on from NW_028125345.1 coordinate 26,862, forward strand.
CAGGCCATACGTTTCAACAAACAAATCTCAGTCATGTTCCCAGGACACAGGTGTCCAGAATCAAACCTCAGTCATGTTCCCAGGGAACAGGCATCCAGAAACAAACCTCAGACATGTTCCCAGGCCACAGGGTTCCTGAATGCAACCGATGTCATGTTCCCAGGCCACAGGGTTCCACAATCAAACCTCAGTCATGTTGCCAGTCCACAGTTTTCTGCCATCAAAACTCAGTCAAGTTCCCAGGCCACAGGGTTCCAGAATCAAGCCTTAGTCATGTTGCCAGGCCAGAGAGTTCTGCCATCAAACCTCAGTCATGATCCCAGGCCATATGTTTCCACACTGAAACCTCAGACATTTTCCCAGGCCACAGGTTTCCAGAATCAAACCTCAGTCATATTCCCAGGCCACATGGTTCCAGAATCAAACACCAGTCGTGTTCCCAGGACCCAGTGTTCCAGAATAAAACCTCAGTCATGTTCCCTGGACACAGGTTTCAAAAATAAAATCCCAGTCATGTTCCAAGGCCACAGGGTTCCACAATTAAACGTCAGTCATGTTCCCAGGCCAGAGGGTTCAACAATCAAACCTCACTCCTATTGCCAGGCCACGGTTCCACCATCAAGCCTCAGTCATGTTCCCAGGCCAGAGTGTTCCACAATCAAACTTAAGTCATCTGGCCAGGCCACAGGATTCCACCATCAAACCTCAGTCATGTTGCCAGGCCACAGGGTTTAACCATCAAACCTCAATCATGTTCCCAGGAAACAGGGTTCAAGAATCAAACCAATGGCATGTTCCCACGCCATGGGGTTCCAGTATCAGGCCTCAGTCATGTTCCCAGTACACAGGGTTCCACCATCAAACCTCAGTCATGTTGCCAGTCAACAGGTTTCTGTGATCAAACCACAGTCAAGTTCCCAGGACACAGGGTTCCAGAATCAAGCCTCAGTCATGTTGCCAGGCCACAGGGTACCACCATCAAACCTCAGTCATGTTCCCAGGCCACAGGGTTCCTGCATCAAACCTCAATCATGTTCCCAGGACACAGGGTTCAAGAATCAAACCAATGTCAAGTTCCCAGGCCATCGGTTTCCAGTACCAGGCCACAGTCATGTTTCCAGGGTACAGGGTTCCACAATCAACCCTCAGTCATGTTGCCAGTCCACAGGTTTCTGCCATCAAAACTCAGGCAAGTGTCCAGGCCACAGGGTTCCAGAATTAAGCCTCAGTCATTTTGCCAGGCCAGAGTGTTCCACCATCAAACCTCAGTCATGATCCCAGGCCACATGTTTCCACAATGAAACCTCAGACATTTTCCCAAGCCACAGGTTTCCAGAATCAAACCGATTTCATGTTCCCAGGCAACAGGGTACCAGAATCCAAACCGATGTCATGTTCCCAGGCCACAGGATTCCACAATCTAACATCATGCATGTTCCCAGGCCAATGGTTTCCAGAATCAAACCTCAGTCATATTCCCAGGGCACACGGTTCCAAAATCAAACCTCAGTCATGTTCGCAGGCCATACGTTTCAACAAACAAATCTCAGTCATGTTCCCAGGACACAGGTGTCCAGAATCAAACCTCAGGCATGTTCCCAGGGAACAGGCATCCAGAAACAAACCTCAGTCATGTTCCCAGGCCCCAGGGTTCCAAAAGCAAACCTCAGTCTTGTTCCCGGGACACAGGTTTCCACAATCAACCCGATATCATGTTCCGTGGCAAGAGTCTTCCAGCATCAAACCTCAGTCATGTTGCCAGGCCACAAGTTTCCACCATCAAACCTCAGACATGTTCCCAGGCCACAGGGTTAAAGAATCAAACCGTTCTCATGTTTCCAGGCCACAGGGTTCCAGAATCTACCGATGTCATGTTCCCAGGCCACAGGATTCCACAATCAAACATCAGTCATGTTTCCAGGACAATGGTTTCCAGAATCAAACCTCAGTCATATTCCTAGGCCACAGGGTTCCTGAATGCAACCGATGTCATGTTCCCAGGGCACAGGGCTCCACAATCAAACCTCAGTCATGTTCCCAGGCCACAGGGTTCCTGAATGCAACCGATGTCATGTTCCCAGGCCACAGGGTTCCACAATCAAACCTCAGTCATGTTGCCAGTCCACAGTTTTCTGCCATCAAAACTCAGTCAAGTTCCCAGGCCACAGGGTTCCTGAATCAAGCCTTAGTCATGTTGCCAGGCCAGAGAGTTCTGCCATCAAACCTCAGTCATGATCCCAGGCCACATGTTTCCACAATGAAACCTCAGTCATTTTCCCAGGCCACAGGTTTCCAGAATCAAACCTCAGTCATATTCCCAGGCCACATGGTTCCAGAATCAAACACCAGTCGTGTTCCCAGGACCCAGTGTTCCAGAATAAAACCTCAGTCATGTTCCCTGGACACAGGTTTCAAAAATAAAATCCCAGTCATGTTCCAAGGCCACAGGGTTCCACAATTAAACCTCAGTCATGTTCCCAGGCCAGAGGGTTCAACAATCAAACCTCACTCCTATTGCCAGGCCACGGTTCCACCATCAAGCCTCAGTCATGTTCCCAGGCCTGAGTGTTCCACAATCAAACTTAAGTCATCTGGCCAGGCCACAGGATTCCACCATCAAACCTCAGTCATGTTGCCAGGCCACAGGGTTTAACCATCAAACCTCAATCATGTTCCCAGGAAACAGGGTTCAAGAATCAAACCAATGGCATGTTCCCACGCCATGGGGTTCCAGTATCAGGCCTCAGTCATGTTCCCAGTACACAGGGTTCCACCATCAAACCTCAGTCATGTTGCCAGTCAACAGGTTTCTGTGATCAAAGCACAGTCAAGTTCCCAGGACACAGGGTTCCAGAATCAAGCCTCAGTCATGTTGCCAGGCCACAGGGTACCACCATCAAACCTCAGTCATGTTCCCAGGCCACAGGGTTCCTCCATCAAACCTCAATCATGTTCCCAGGACACAGGGTTCAAGAATCAAACCAATGTCAAGTTCCCAGGCCATGGGTTTCCAGTACCAGGCCATAGTCATGTTTCCAGGGTACAGGGTTCCACAATCAACCCTCAGTCATGTTGCCAGTCCACAGGTTTCTGCCATCGAAACTCAGGCAAGTGTCCAGGCCACAGGGTTCCAGAATTAAGCCTCAGTCATTTTGCCAGGCCAGAGTGTTCCACCATCAAACCTCAGTCATGATCCCAGGCCACATGTTTCCACAATGAAACCTCAGACATTTTCCCAAGCCACAGGTTTCCAGAATCAAACCGATTTCATGTTCCCAGGCAACAGGGTACCAGAATCCAAACCGATGTCATGTTCCCAGGCCACAGGATTCCACAATCTAACATCATGCATGTTCCCAGGCCAATGGTTTCCAGAATCAAACCTCAGTCATATTCCCAGGGCACACGGTTCCAAAATCAAACCTCAGTCATGTTCGCAGGCCATACGTTTCAACAAACAAATCTCAGTCATGTTCCCAGGACACAGGTGTCCAGAATCAAACCTCAGTCATGTTCCCAGGGAACAGGCATCCAGAAACAAACCTCAGTCATGTTCCCAGGCCACAGGGTTCCAAAAGCAAACCTCAGACATGTTCCCAGGCCACAGGGTTCCTGAATGCAACCGATGTCATGTTCCCAGGCCACAGGGTTCCACAATCAAACCTCAGTCATGTTGCCAGTCCACAGTTTTCTGCCATCAAAACTCAGTCAAGTTCCCAGGCCACAGGGTTCCAGAATCAAGCCTTAGTCATGTTGCCAGGCCAGAGAGTTCTGCCATCAAACCTCAGTCATGATCCCAGGCCACATGTTTCCACACTGAAACCTCAGACATTTTCCCAGGCCACAGGTTTCCAGAATCAAACCTCAGTCATATTCCCAGGCCACATGGTTCCAGAATCAAATACCAGTCGTGTTCCCAGGACCCAGTGTTCCAGAATAAAACCTCAGTCATGTTCCCTGGACACAGGTTTCAAAAATAAAATCCCAGTCATGTTCCAAGGCCACAGGGTTCCACAATTAAACGTCAGTCATATTCCCAGGCCAGAGGGTCCAACAATTAAACCTCACTCCTATTGCCAGGCCACGGTTCCACCATCAAGCCTCAGTCATGTTCCCAGGCCAGAGTGTTCCACAATCAAACTTAAGTCATCTGGCCAGGCCACAGGATTCCACCATCAAACCTCAGTCATGTTGCCAGGCCACAGGGTTTAACCATCAAACCTCAATCATGTTCCCAGGAAACAGGGTTCAAGAATCAAACCAATGGCATGTTCCCACGCCATGGGGTTCCAGTATCAGGCCTCAGTCATGTTCCCAGTACACAGGGTTCCACCATCAAACCTCAGTCATGTTGCCAGTCAACAGGTTTCTGTGATCAAACCACAGTCAAGTTCCCAGGACACAGGGTTCCAGAATCAAGCCTCAGTCATGTTGCCAGGCCACAGGGTACCACCATCAAACCTCAGTCATGTTCCCAGGCCACAGGGTTCCTGCATCAAACCTCAATCATGTTCCCAGGACACAGGGTTCAAGAATCAAACCAATGTCAAGTTCCCAGGCCATCGGTTTCCAGTACCAGGCCGTAGTCATGTTTCCAGGGTACAGGGTTCCACAATCAACCCTCAGTCATGTTGTCAGTCCACAGGTTTCTGCCATCGAAACTCAGGCAAGTGTCCAGGCCACAGGGTTCCAGAATTAAGCCTCAGTCATTTTGCCAGGCCAGAGTGTTCCACCATCAAACCTCAGTCATGATCCCAGGCCACATGTTTCCACAATGAAACCTCAGACATTTTCCCAAGCCACAGGTTTCCAGAATCAAACCGATTTCATGTTCCCAGGCAACAGGGTACCAGAATCCAAACCGATGTCATGTTCCCAGGCCACAGGATTCCACAATCTAACATCATGCATGTTCCCAGGCCAATGGTTTCCAGAATCAAACCTCAGTCATATTCCCAGGGCACACGGTTCCAAAATCAAACCTCAGTCATGTTCGCAGGCCATACGTTTCAACAAACAAATCTCAGTCATGTTCCCAGGACACAGGTGTCCAGAATCAAACCTCAGTCATGTTCCCAGGGAACAGGCATCCAGAAACAAACCTCAGACATGTTCCCAGGCCACAGGGTTCCTGAATGCAACCGATGTCATGTTCCCAGGCCACAGGGTTCCACAATCAAACCTCAGTCATGTTGCCAGTCCACAGTTTTCTGCCATCAAAACTCAGTCAAGTTCCCAGGCCACAGGGTTCCAGAATCAAGCCTTAGTCATGTTGCCAGGCCAGAGAGTTCTGCCATCAAACCTCAGTCATGATCCCAGGCCATATGTTTCCACACTGAAACCTCAGACATTTTCCCAGGCCACAGGTTTCCAGAATCAAACCTCAGTCATATTCCCAGGCCACATGGTTCCAGAATCAAACACCAGTCGTGTTCCCAGGACCCAGTGTTCCAGAATAAAACCTCAGTCATGTTCCCTGGACACAGGTTTCAAAAATAAAATCCCAGTCATGTTCCAAGGCCACAGGGTTCCACAATTAAACGTCAGTCATGTTCCCAGGCCAGAGGGTTCAACAATCAAACCTCACTCCTATTGCCAGGCCACGGTTCCACCATCAAGCCTCAGTCATGTTCCCAGGCCAGAGTGTTCCACAATCAAACTTAAGTCATCTGGCCAGGCCACAGGATTCCACCATCAAACCTCAGTCATGTTGCCAGGCCACAGGGTTTAACCATCAAACCTCAATCATGTTCCCAGGAAACAGGGTTCAAGAATCAAACCAATGGCATGTTCCCACGCCATGGGGTTCCAGTATCAGGCCTCAGTCATGTTCCCAGTACACAGGGTTCCACCATCAAACCTCAGTCATGTTGCCAGTCAACAGGTTTCTGTGATCAAACCACAGTCAAGTTCCCAGGACACAGGGTTCCAGAATCAAGCCTCAGTCATGTTGCCAGGCCACAGGGTACCACCATCAAACCTCAGTCATGTTCCCAGGCCACAGGGTTCCTGCATCAAACCTCAATCATGTTCCCAGGACACAGGGTTCAAGAATCAAACCAATGTCAAGTTCCCAGGCCATCGGTTTCCAGTACCAGGCCACAGTCATGTTTCCAGGGTACAGGGTTCCACAATCAACCCTCAGTCATGTTGCCAGTCCACAGGTTTCTGCCATCAAAACTCAGGCAAGTGTCCAGGCCACAGGGTTCCAGAATTAAGCCTCAGTCATTTTGCCAGGCCAGAGTGTTCCACCATCAAACCTCAGTCATGATCCCAGGCCACATGTTTCCACAATGAAACCTCAGACATTTTCCCAAGCCACAGGTTTCCAGAATCAAACCGATTTCATGTTCCCAGGCAACAGGGTACCAGAATCCAAACCGATGTCATGTTCCCAGGCCACAGGATTCCACAATCTAACATCATGCATGTTCCCAGGCCAATGGTTTCCAGAATCAAACCTCAGTCATATTCCCAGGGCACACGGTTCCAAAATCAAACCTCAGTCATGTTCGCAGGCCATACGTTTCAACAAACAAATCTCAGTCATGTTCCCAGGACACAGGTGTCCAGAATCAAACCTCAGGCATGTTCCCAGGGAACAGGCATCCAGAAACAAACCTCAGTCATGTTCCCAGGCCCCAGGGTTCCAAAAGCAAACCTCAGTCTTGTTCCCGGGACACAGGTTTCCACAATCAACCCGATATCATGTTCCGTGGCAAGAGTCTTCCAGCATCAAACCTCAGTCATGTTGCCAGGCCACAAGTTTCCACCATCAAACCTCAGACATGTTCCCAGGCCACAGGGTTAAAGAATCAAACCGTTCTCATGTTTCCAGGCCACAGGGTTCCAGAATCTACCGATGTCATGTTCCCAGGCCACAGGATTCCACAATCAAACATCAGTCATGTTTCCAGGACAATGGTTTCCAGAATCAAACCTCAGTCATATTCCTAGGCCACAGGGTTCCTGAATGCAACCGATGTCATGTTCCCAGGGCACAGGGCTCCACAATCAAACCTCAGTCATGTTGCCAGTCCACAGTTTTCTGCCATCAAAACTCAGTCAAGTTCCCAGGCCACAGGGTTCCAGAATCAAGCCTTAGTCATGTTGCCAGGCCAGAGAGTTCTGCCATCAAACCTCAGTCATGATCCCAGGCCACATGTTTCCACACTGAAACCTCAGACATTTTCCCAGGCCACAGGTTTCCAGAATCAAACCTCAGTCATATTCCCAGGCCACATGGTTCCAGAATCAAACACCAGTCGTGTTCCCAGGACCCAGTGTTCCAGAATAAAACCTCAGTCATGTTCCCTGGACACAGGTTTCAAAAATAAAATCCCAGTCATGTTCCAAGGCCACAGGGTTCCACAATTAAACGTCAGTCATATTCCCAGGCCAGAGGGTCCAACAATTAAACCTCACTCCTATTGCCAGGCCACGGTTCCACCATCAAGCCTCAGTCATGTTCCCAGGCCAGAGTGTTCCACAATCAAACTTAAGTCATCTGGCCAGGCCACAGGATTCCACCATCAAACCTCAGTCATGTTGCCAGGCCACAGGGTTTAACCATCAAACCTCAATCATGTTCCCAGGAAACAGGGTTCAAGAATCAAACCAATGGCATGTTCCCACGCCATGGGGTTCCAGTATCAGGCCTCAGTCATGTTCCCAGTACACAGGGTTCCACCATCAAACCTCAGTCATGTTGCCAGTCAACAGGTTTCTGTGATCAAACCACAGTCAAGTTCCCAGGACACAGGGTTCCAGAATCAAGCCTCAGTCATGTTGCCAGGCCACAGGGTACCACCATCAAACCTCAGTCATGTTCCCAGGCCACAGGGTTCCTGCATCAAACCTCAATCATGTTCCCAGGACACAGGGTTCAAGAATCAAACCAATGTCAAGTTCCCAGGCCATCGGTTTCCAGTACCAGGCCACAGTCATGTTTCCAGGGTACAGGGTTCCACAATCAACCCTCAGTCATGTTGCCAGTCCACAGGTTTCTGCCATCGAAACTCAGGCAAGTGTCCAGGCCACAGAGTTCCAGAATTAAGCCTCAGTCATTTTGCCAGGCCAGAGTGTTCCACCATCAAACCTCAGTCATGATCCCAGGCCACATGTTTCCACAATGAAACCTCAGACATTTTCCCAAGCCACAGGTTTCCAGAATCAAACCGATTTCATGTTCCCAGGCAACAGGGTACCAGAATCCAAACCGATGTCATGTTCCCAGGCCACAGGATTCCACAATCTAACATCATGCATGTTCCCAGGCCAATGGTTTCCAGAATCAAACCTCAGTCATATTCCCAGGGCACACGGTTCCAAAATCAAACCTCAGTCATGTTCGCAGGCCATACGTTTCAACAAACAAATCTCAGTCATGTTCCCAGGACACAGGTGTCCAGAATCAAACCTCAGTCATGTTCCCAGGGAACAGGCATCCAGAAACAAACCTCAGTCATGTTCCCAGGCCACAGGGTTCCAAAAGCAAACCTCAGACATGTTCCCAGGCCACAGGGTTCCTGAATGCAACCGATGTCATGTTCCCAGGCCACAGGGTTCCACAATCAAACCTCAGTCATGTTGCCAGTCCACAGTTTTCTGCCATCAAAACTCAGTCAAGTTCCCAGGCCACAGGGTTCCAGAATCAAGCCTTAGTCATGTTGCCAGGCCAGAGAGTTCTGCCATCAAACCTCAGTCATGATCCCAGGCCACATGTTTCCACACTGAAACCTCAGACATTTTCCCAGGCCACAGGTTTCCAGAATCAAACCTCAGTCATATTCCCAGGCCACATGGTTCCAGAATCAAACACCAGTCGTGTTCCCAGGACCCAGTGTTCCAGAATAAAACCTCAGTCATGTTCCCTGGACACAGGTTTCAAAAATAAAATCCCAGTCATGTTCCAAGGCCACAGGGTTCCACAATTAAACGTCAGTCATATTCCCAGGCCAGAGGGTCCAACAATTAAACCTCACTCCTATTGCCAGGCCACGGTTCCACCATCAAGCCTCAGTCATGTTCCCAGGCCAGAGTGTTCCACAATCAAACTTAAGTCATCTGGCCAGGCCACAGGATTCCACCATCAAACCTCAGTCATGTTGCCAGGCCACAGGGTTTAACCATCAAACCTCAATCATGTTCCCAGGAAACAGGGTTCAAGAATCAAACCAATGGCATGTTCCCACGCCATGGGGTTCCAGTATCAGGCCTCAGTCATGTTCCCAGTACACAGGGTTCCACCATCAAACCTCAGTCATGTTGCCAGTCAACAGGTTTCTGTGATCAAACCACAGTCAAGTTCCCAGGACACAGGGTTCCAGAATCAAGCCTCAGTCATGTTGCCAGGCCACAGGGTACCACCATCAAACCTCAGTCATGTTCCCAGGCCACAGGGTTCCTGCATCAAACCTCAATCATGTTCCCAGGACACAGGGTTCAAGAATCAAACCAATGTCAAGTTCCCAGGCCATCGGTTTCCAGTACCAGGCCACAGTCATGTTTCCAGGGTACAGGGTTCCACAATCAACCCTCAGTCATGTTGCCAGTCCACAGGTTTCTGCCATCAAAACTCAGGCAAGTGTCCAGGCCACAGGGTTCCAGAATTAAGCCTCAGTCATTTTGCCAGGCCAGAGTGTTCCACCATCAAACCTCAGTCATGATCCCAGGCCACATGTTTCCACAATGAAACCTCAGACATTTTCCCAAGCCACAGGTTTCCAGAATCAAACCGATTTCATGTTCCCAGGCAACAGGGTACCAGAATCCAAACTGATGTCATGTTCCCAGGCCACAGGATTCCACAATCTAACATCATGCATGTTCCCAGGCCAATGGTTTCCAGAATCAAACCTCAGTCATATTCCCAGGGCACACGGTTCCAAAATCAAACCTCAGTCATGTTCGCAGGCCATACGTTTCAACAAACAAATCTCAGTCATGTTCCCAGGACACAGGTGTCCAGAATCAAACCTCAGGCATGTTCCCAGGGAACAGGCATCCAGAAACAAACCTCAGTCATGTTCCCAGGCCCCAGGGTTCCAAAAGCAAACCTCAGTCTTGTTCCCGGGACACAGGTTTCCACAATCAACCCGATATCATGTTCCGTGGCAAGAGTCTTCCAGCATCAAACCTCAGTCATGTTGCCAGGCCACAAGTTTCCACCATCAAACCTCAGACATGTTCCCAGGCCACAGGGTTAAAGAATCAAACCGTTCTCATGTTTCCAGGCCACAGGGTTCCAGAATCTACCGATGTCATGTTCCCAGGCCACAGGATTCCACAATCAAACATCAGTCATGTTTCCAGGACAATGGTTTCCAGAATCAAACCTCAGTCATATTCCTAGGCCACAGGGTTCCTGAATGCAACCGATGTCATGTTCCCAGGGCACAGGGCTCCACAATCAAACCTCAGTCATGTTCCCAGGCCACAGGGTTCCTGAATGCAACCGATGTCATGTTCCCAGGCCACAGGGTTCCACAATCAAACCTCAGTCATGTTGCCAGTCCACAGTTTTCTGCCATCAAAACTCAGTCAAGTTCCCAGGCCACAGGGTTCCAGAATCAAGCCTTAGTCATGTTGCCAGGCCAGAGAGTTCTGCCATCAAACCTCAGTCATGATCCCAGGCCACATGTTTCCACAATGAAACCTCAGTCATTTTCCCAGGCCACAGGTTTCCAGAATCAAACCTCAGTCATATTCCCAGGACACATGGTTCCAGAATCAAACCTCAGTCATGATCGCAGGCCACAGGTTTCAACAATCAAACCTCAGTCATGTTCGCAGGCCACAGGTTTCAACAATCAAACCTCAGTCATGTTCCCAGGACACAGGTGTGCAGAATCAAACCTCAGTCATGTTCCCAGGCCACAGGGTTCCAGAATCCAACCGATGTCATTTTCTCAGGCCACAGGGTTCCAGAAGCAAACCTCAGTCTTGTTCCCAGATCACAGGGTTCCAGAATCATCCCGATATCATATTCCCTGGCCACAGTCTTCCAGAATCAAACCTCAGTCATGTTGCCAGGCCACAGGTTTCCACCATCAAACCTCAGACATGTTCCCAGGCCACAGGTTTACAGAATCAAACCGTTCTCATGTTCCCAGGACACAGGGTTCCAGAATACACCGATGTCATGTTCCCAGGCAACAGGGTTCCAGAATCAATCCTCAGTTATGTTCCAGGCTACAGGGTTCCAGAATAAAACCTCAGTCATGTTCCCAGTCCACAGCGTCCAGAACCAAGGCTCAGTCAGGATCCCAGGGCACAGTATTCCACAATCTAAACAGATGTCATGTTCCCAGGCCACAGGTTTCAACAATCAAACCTCAGACATTTTCCCAGGCCACAGGTGTCCAGAAACAAACCTCAGTCATGTTCCCAGGGAACAGGCTTCCAGAAAAAAATCTCTGTCATGTTCCCAGGCAACAGGGTTCCAGAATCCAACAGATGTCATGTTCACAGGCCACAGGTTTCCAGATTCAAACCACAGTCATGTTCAAAGGCCAGAGGTTTCCACAATCAAACCTCAGTCATATTCCCAGGCCACAGGGTTCTAGAATCCAACCAATGTCATGTTCCCAGGCCAAAGGGTTCCACAATCAAACCTCAGTCATGTTGCCTGTCCACAGGTTTCTGCCATCAAACCTCAGTCAAGTCCCCAGGCCACAGGGTTCCAGAATCAAGCCTCAGTCATTTTGCCAGGCCAGAGTGTTCCACCATCAAACCTCAGTCATGATCCCAGGCCACATGTTTCCACACTGAAACCTCAGACATTTTCCCAGGCCACAGGTTTCCAGAATCAAACCTCAGTCATATTCCCAGGCCACAGGGTTCCACAATCAAACCTCAGTCATGTTGCAGTCCACAGGTTTCTGCCATCAAACCTCACTCAAGTTCCCAGGCCACAAGGATCCAGGATCAAGCCTCAGTCATTTTGCCAGGCCAGAGTGTTCCACCATCAAACCTCAGTCATGATCCCAGGCCACATGTTTCCACACTGAAACCTCAGACATTTTCCCAGGCCACAGGTTTCCAGAATCAAACCTCAGTCATATTCCCAGGCCACATGGTTCCAGAATCAAACACCAGTCGTGTTCCCAGGACCCAGTGTTCCAGAATAAAACCTCAGTCATGTTCCCTGGACACAGGTTTCAAAAATAAAATCCCAGTCATGTTCCAAGGCCACAGGGTTCCACAATTAAACCTCAGTCATGTTCCCAGGCCAGAGGGTTCAACAATCAAACCTCACTCCTATTGCCAGGCCACGGTTCCACCATCAAGCCTCAGTCATGTTCCCAGGCCAGAGTGTTCCACAATCAAACTTAAGTCATCTGGCCAGGCCACAGGATTCCACCATCAAACCTCAGTCATGTTGCCAGGCCACAGGGTTTAACCATCAAACCTCAATCATGTTCCCAGGAAACAGGGTTCAAGAATCAAACCAATGGCATGTTCCCACGCCATGGGGTTCCAGTATCAGGCCTCAGTCATGTTCCCAGTACACAGGGTTCCACCATCAAACCTCAGTCATGTTGCCAGTCAACAGGTTTCTGTGATCAAACCACAGTCAAGTTCCCAGGACACAGGGTTCCAGAATCAAGCCTCAGTCATGTTGCCAGGCCACAGGGTACCACCATCAAACCTCAGTCATGTTCCCAGGCCACAGGGTTCCTGCATCAAACCTCAATCATGTTCCCAGGACACAGGGTTCAAGAATCAAACCAATGTCAAGTTCCCAGGCCATGGGTTTCCAGTACCAGGCCGTAGTCATGTTTCCAGGGTACAGGGTTCCACAATCAACCCTCAGTCATGTTGCCAGTCCACAGGTTTCTGCCATCAAAACTCAGGCAAGTGTCCAGGCCACAGGGTTCCAGAATTAAGCCTCAGTCATTTTGCCAGGCCAGAGTGTTCCACCATCAAACCTCACTCATGATCCCAGGCCACATGTTTCCACAATGAAACCTCAGACATTTTCCCAAGCCACAGGTTTCCAGAATCCAACCGATTTCATGTTCCCAGGCAACAGGGTACCAGAATCCAAACCGATGTCATGTTCCCAGGCCACAGGATTCCACAATCTAACATCATGCATGTTCCCAGGCCAATGGTTTAAAGAATCAAACCTCAGTCATATTCCCAGGGCACAAGGTTCCAAAATCAAACCTCAGTCATGTTCGCAGGCCATACGTTTCAACAAACAAATCTCAGTCATGTTCCCAGGACACAGGTGTCCAGAATCAAACCTCAGTCATGTTCCCAGGGAACAGGCATCCAGAAACAAACCTCAGTCATGTTCCCAGGCCACAGGGTTCCAAAAGCAAACCTCAGACATGTTCCCAGGCCACAGGGTTCCTGAATGCAACCGATGTCATGTTCCCAGGCCACAGGGTTCCACAATCAAACCTCAGTCATGTCGCCAGTCCACAGTTTTTTGCCATCAAAACTCAGTCAAGTTCCCAGGCCACAGGGTTCCAGAATCAAGCCTTAGTCATGTTGCCAGGCCAGAGAGTTCTGCCATCAAACCTCAGTCATGATCCCAGGCCACATGTTTCCACACTGAAACCTCAGACATTTTCCCAGGCCACAGGTTTCCAGAATCAAACCTCAGTCATATTCGCAGGCCACAGGTTTCAACAATCAAACCTCAGTCATGTTCGCAGGCCACAGGTTTCAACAATCAAACCTCAGTCATGTTCCCAGGACACAGGTGTGCAGAATCAAACCTCAGTCATGTTCCCAGGCCACAGGGTTCCAGAATCCAACCGATGTCATTTTCTCAGGCCACAGGGTTCCAGATGCAAACCTCAGTCTTGTTCCCAGATCACAGGGTACCAGAATCATCCCAATATCATATTCCCTGGCCACAGTCTTCCAGAATCAAACCTCAGTCATGTTGCCAGGCCACAGGTTTCCACCATCAAACCTCAGACATGTTCCCAGGCAACAGGGTTCCAGAATCCAACCGATGTCATGTTCCCAGGCCAAAGGGCTCCACAATCAAACCTCAGTCATGTTCCCAGGCCACAGGCTTCCAGAATCTAACAGATGTCATGTTCACAGGCCACAGGTTTTCAGATTCAAACCACAGTCATGTTCAAAGGCCAGAGGTTTCCACAATCAAACCTCAGTCATATTCCCAGGCCACAGGGTTCCAGAATCCAACCAATGTCATGTTCCCAGGCCAAAGGGTTCCACAATCAAACCTCAGTCATGTTGCCAGTCCACAGGTTTCTGCCATCAAACCTCAGTCAAGTCCCCAGGCCACAGGGTTCCAGAATCAAGCCTCAGTCATTTTGCCAGGCCAGAGTGTTCCACCATCAAACCTCAGTCATGATCCCAGGCCACATGTTTCCACACTGAAACCTCAGACATTTTCCCAGGCCACAGGTTTCCAGAATCAAACCTCAGTCATATTCCCAGGCCACAGGGTTCCACAATCAAACCTCAGTCATGTTGCAGTCCACAGGTTTCTGCCATCAAACCTCACTCAAGTTCCCAGGCCACAAGGATCCAGAATCAAGCCTCAGTCATTTTGCCAGGCCAGAGTGTTCCACCATCAAACCTCAGTCATGATCCCAGGCCACATGTTTCCACACTGAAACCTCAGACATTTTCCCAGGCCACAGGTTTCCAGAATCAAACCTCAGTCATATTCCCAGGCCACATGGTTCCAGAATCAAACACCAGTCGTGTTCCCAGGACCCAGTGTTCCAGAATAAAACCTCAGTCATGTTCCCTGGACACAGGTTTCAAAAATAAAATCCCAGTCATGTTCCAAGGCCACAGGGTTCCACAATTAAACCTCAGTCATGTTCCCAGGCCAGAGGGTTCAACAATCAAACCTCACTCCTATTGCCAGGCCACGGTTCCACCATCAAGCCTCAGTCATGTTCCCAGGCCAGAGTGTTCCACAATCAAACTTAAGTCATCTGGCCAGGCCACAGGATTCCACCATCAAAACTCAGTCATGTTGCCAGGCCACAGGGTTTAACCATCAAACCTCAATCATGTTCCCAGGAAACAGGGTTCAAGAATCAAACCAATGGCATGTTCCCACGCCATGGGGTTCCAGTATCAGGCCTCAGTCATGTTCCCAGTACACAGGGTTCCACCATCAAACCTCAGTCATGTTGCCAGTCAACAGGTTTCTGTGATCAAACCACAGTCAAGTTCCCAGGACACAGGGTTCCAGAATCAAGCCTCAGTCATGTTGCCAGGCCACAGGGTACCACCATCAAACCTCAGTCATGTTCCCAGGCCACAGGGTTCCTGCATCAAACCTCAATCATGTTCCCAGGACACAGGTTTCTACAATCAAACCAATGTCAAGTTCCCAGGCCATGGGTTTCCAGTACCAGGCCACAGTCATGTTTCCAGGGTACAGGGTTCCACAATCAACCCTCAGTCATGTTGCCAGTCCACAGGTTTCTGCCATCGAAACTCAGGCAAGTGTCCAGGCCACAGGGTTCCAGAATTAAGCCTCAGTCATTTTGCCAGGCCAGAGTGTTCCACCATCAAACCTCAGTCATGATCCCAGGCCACATGTTTCCACAATGAAACCTCAGACATTTTCCCAAGCCACAGGTTTCCAGAATCCAACCGATTTCATGTTCCCAGGCAACAGGGTACCAGAATCCAAACCGATGTCATGTTCCCAGGCCACAGGATTCCACAATCTAACATCATGCATGTTCCCAGGCCAATGGTTTCCAGAATCAAACCTCAGTCATATTCCCAGGGCACACGGTTCCAAAATCAAACCTCAGTCATGTTCGCAGGCCATACGTTTCAACAAACAAATCTCAGTCATGTTCCCAGGACACAGGTGTCCAGAAATAAACCTCAGTCATGTTCCCAGGGAACAGGCATCCAGAAACAAACCTCAGTCATGTTCCCAGGCCACAGGGTTCCAAAAGCAAACCTCAGACATGTTCCCAGGCCACAGGGTTCCTGAATGCAACCGATGTCATGTTCCCAGGCCACAGGGTTCCACAATCAAACCTCAGTCATGTTGCCAGTCCACAGTTTTCTGCCATCAAAACTCAGTCAAGTTCCCAGGCCACAGGGTTCCAGAATCAAGCCTTAGTCATGTTGCCAGTCCAGAGAGTTCTGCCATCAAACCTCAGTCATGATCCCAGGCCACAAGTTTCCACAATGAAACCTCAGTCATTTTCCCAGGCCACAGGTTTCCAGAATCAAACCTCAGTCATGTTCGCAGGCCACAGGTTTCAACAATCAAACCTCAGTCATGTTCGCAGGCCACAGGTTTCAACAATCAAACCTCAGTCATGTTCCCAGGACACAGGTGTGCAGAATCAAACCTCAGTCATGTTCCCAGGCCACAGGGTTCCAGAATCCAACCGATGTCATTTTCTCAGGCCACAGGGTTCCAGAAGCAAACCTCAGTCTTGTTCCCAGATCACAGGGTTCCAGAATCATCCCAATATCATATTCCCTGGCCACAGTCTTCCAGAATCAAACCTCAGTCATGTTGCCAGGCCACAGGTTTCCACCATCAAACCTCAGACATGTTCCCAGGCCACAGGGTTCCAGAATCAAACCGTTCTCATGTTCCCAGGACACAGGGTTCCAGAATACACCGATGTCATGTTCCCAGGCCACAGGGTTCCAGAATCAATCCTCATTTATGTTCCAGCCTACAGGGTTCTAGAATAAAACCTCAGTCATGTTCCCAGTCCACAGCGTCCAGAACCAAGGCTCAGTCAGGATCCCAGGGCACAGTATTCCACAATCTAAACAGATGTCATGTTCCCAGGCCACAGGTTTCAACAATCAAACCTCAGACATTTTCCCAGGCCACAGGTGTCCAGAATCAAACCTCAGTCATGTTCCCAGGGATCAGGCTTCTAGAAAAAAATCTCTGTCATGTTCCCAGGCAACAGGGTTCCAGAATCCAACCGATGTCATGTTCCCAGGCCAAAGGGCTCCATAATCAAACCTCAGTCATGTTCCCAGGCCACAGGCTTCCAGAATCTAACAGATGTCATGTTCACAGGCCACAGGTTTCCAGATTCAAACCACAGTCATGTTCAAAGGCCAGAGGTTTCCACAATCAAACCTCAGTCATATTCCCAGGCCACAGGATTCCAGAATCCAACCAATGTCATGTTCCCAGGCCAAAGGGTTCCACAATCAAACCTCAGTCATGTTGCCAGTCCACAGGTTTCTGCCATCAAACCTCAGTCAAGTCCCCAGGCCACAGGGTTCCAGAATCAAGCCTCAGTCATTTTGCCAGGCCAGAGTGTTCCACCATCAAACCTCAGTCATGATCCCAGGCCACATGTTTCCACACTGAAACCTCAGACATTTTCCCAGGCCACAGGTTTCCAGAATCAAACCTCAGTCATATTCCCAGGCCACAGGGTTCCACAATCAAACCTCAGTCATGTTGCAGTCCACAGGTTTCTGCCATCAAACCTCACTCAAGTTCCCAGGCCACAAGGATCCAGAATCAAGCCTCAGTCATTTTGCCAGGCCAGAGTGTTCCACCATCAAACCTCAGTCATGATCCCAGGCCACATGTTTCCACACTGAAACCTCAGACATTTTCCCAGGCCACAGGTTTCCAGAATCAAACCTCAGTCATATTCCCAGGCCATATGGTTCCAGAATCAAACACCAGTCGTGTTCCCAGGACCCAGTGTTCCAGAATAAAACCTCAGTCATGTTCCCTGGACACAGGTTTCAAAAATAAAATCCCAGTCATGTTCCAAGGCCACAGGGTTCCACCATCAAGCCTCAGTCATGTTCCCAGGCCAGAGTGTTCCACAATCAAACTTAAGTCATCTGGCCAGGCCACAGGATTCCACCATCAAACCTCAGTCATGTTGCCAGGCCACAGGGTTTAACCATCAAACCTCAATCATGTTCCCAGGAAACAGGGTTCAAGAATCAAACCAATGGCATGTTCCCACGCCATGGGGTTCCAGTATCAGGCCTCAGTCATGTTCCCAGTACACAGGGTTCCACCATCAAACCTCAGTCATGTTGCCAGTCAACAGGTTTCTGTGATCAAACCACAGTCAAGTTCCCAGGACACAGGGTTCCAGAATCAAGCCTCAGTCATGTTGCCAGGCCACAGGGTACCACCATCAAACCTCAGTCATGTTCCCAGGCCACAGGGTTCCTCCATCAAACCTCAATCATGTTCCCAGGACACAGGGTTCAAGAATCAAACCAATGTCAAGTTCCCAGGCCATCGGTTTCCAGTACCAGGCCACAGTCATGTTTCCAGGGTACAGGGTTCCACAATCAACCCTCAGTCATGTTGCCAGTCCACAGGTTTCTGCCATCGAAACTCAGGCAAGTGTCCAGGCCACAGGGTTCCAGAATTAAGCCTCAGTCATTTTGCCAGGCCAGAGTGTTCCACCATCAAACCTCAGTCATGATCCCAGGCCACATGTTTCCACAATGAAACCTCAGACATTTTCCCAAGCCACAGGTTTCCAGAATCCAACCGATTTCATGTTCCCAGGCAACAGGGTACCAGAATCCAAACCGATGTCATGTTCCCAGGCCACAGGATTCCACAATCTAACATCATGCATGTTCCCAGGCCAATGGTTTCCAGAATCAAACCTCAGTCATATTCCCAGGGCACACGGTTCCAAAATCAAACCTCAGTCATGTTCGCAGGCCATACGTTTCAACAAACAAATCTCAGTCATGTTCCCAGGACACAGGTGTCCAGAATCAAACCTCAGTCATGTTCCCAGGGAACAGGCATCCAGAAACAAACCTCAGTCATGTTCCCAGGCCCCAGGGTTCCAAAAGCAAATCTCAGACATGTTCCCAGGCCACAGGGTTCCTGAATGCAACCGATGTCATGTTCCCAGGCCACAGGGTTCCACAATCAAACCTCAGTCATGTTGCCAGTCCACAGTTTTCTGCCATCAAAACTCAGTCAAGTTCCCAGGCCACAGGGTTCCAGAATCAAGCCTTAGTCATGTTGCCAGTCCAGAGAGTTCTGCCATCAAACCTCAGTCATGATCCCAGGCCACAAGTTTCCACAATGAAACCTCAGTCATTTTCCCAGGCCAC
Source organism: Balaenoptera physalus (assembly GCF_965194825.1). Classification (NCBI taxonomy): domain Eukaryota; kingdom Metazoa; phylum Chordata; class Mammalia; order Artiodactyla; family Balaenopteridae; genus Balaenoptera; species Balaenoptera physalus. The sequence goes on from NW_028125345.1 coordinate 45,933, forward strand.
AGGTTTCCAGAATCAAACCTCAGTCATGTTCGCAGGCCACAGGTTTCAACAATCAAACCTCAGTCATTTTCGCAGGCCACAGGTTTCAACAATCAAACCTCAGTCATGTTCCCAGGACACAGGTGTGCAGAATCAAACCTCAGTCATGTTCCCAGGCCACAGGGTTCCAGAATCCAACCGATGTCATTTTCTCAGGCCACAGGGTTCCAGAAGCAAACCTCAGTCTTGTTCCCAGATCACAGGGTTCCAGAATCATCCCAATATCATATTCCCTGGCCACAGTCTTCCAGAATCAAACCTCAGTCATGTTGCCAGGCCACAGGTTTCCACCATCAAACCTCAGACATGTTTCCAGGCCACAGGGTTCCAGAATCAAACCGTTCTCATGTTCCCAGGACACAGGGTTCCAGAATACACCGATGTCATGTTCCCAGGCCACAGGGCTCCAGAATCAATCCTCATTTATGTTCCAGGCTACAGGGTTCTAGAATAAAACCTCAGTCATGTTCCCAGTCCACAGCGTCCAGAACCAAGGCTCAGTCAGGATCCCAGGGCACAGTATTCCACAATCTAAACAGATGTCATGTTCCCAGGCCACAGGTTTCAACAATCAAACCTCAGACATTTTCCCAGGCCACAGGTGTCCAGAATCAAACCTCAGTCATGTTCCCAGGGATCAGGCTTCTAGAAAAAATCTCTGTCATGTTCCCAGGCAACAGGGTTCCAGAATCCAACCGATGTCATGTTCCCAGGCCAAAGGGCTCCACAATCAAACCTCAGTCATGTTCCCAGGCCACAGGCTTCCAGAATCTAACAGATGTCATGTTCACAGGCCACAGGTTTCCAGATTCAAACCACAGTCATGTTCAAAGGCCAGAGGTTTCCACAATCAAACCTCAGTCATATTCCCAGGCCACAGGGTTCCAGAATCCAACCAATGTCATGTTCCCAGGCCAAAGGGTTCCACAATCAAACCTCAGTCATGTTGCCAGTCCACAGGTTTCTGCCATCAAACCTCAGTCAAGTCCCCAGGCCACAGGGTTCCAGAATCAAGCCTCAGTCATTTTGCGAGGCCAGAGTGTTCCACCATCAAACCTCAGTCATGATCCCAGGCCACATGTTTCCACACTGAAACCTCAGACATTTTCCCAGGCCACATTGTTCCAGAATCAAACACCAGTCGTGTTCCCAGGACCCAGTGTTCCAGAATAAAACCTCAGTCATGTTCCCTGGACACAGGTTTCAAAAATAAAATCCCAGTCATGTTCCAAGGCCACAGGGTTCCACCATCAAGCCTCAGTCATGTTCCCAGGCCAGAGTGTTCCACAATCAAACTTAAGTCATCTGGCCAGGCCACAGGATTCCACCATCAAACCTCAGTCATGTTGCCAGGCCACAGGGTTTAACCATCAAACCTCAATCATGTTCCCAGGAAACAGGGTTCAAGAATCAAACCAATGGCATGTTCCCACGCCATGGGGTTCCAGTATCAGGCCTCAGTCATGTTCCCAGTACACAGGGTTCCACCATCAAACCTCAGTCATGTTGCCAGTCAACAGGTTTCTGTGATCAAACCACAGTCAAGTTCCCAGGACACAGGGTTCCAGAATCAAGCCTCAGTCATGTTGCCAGGCCACAGGGTACCACCATCAAACCTCAGTCATGTTCCCAGGCCACAGGGTTCCTCCATCAAACCTCAATCATGTTCCCAGGACACAGGGTTCAAGAATCAAACCAATGTCAAGTTCCCAGGCCATCGGTTTCCAGTACCAGGCCACAGTCATGTTTCCAGGGTACAGGGTTCCACAATCAACCCTCAGTCATGTTGCCAGTCCACAGGTTTCTGCCATCGAAACTCAGGCAAGTGTCCAGGCCACAGGGTTCCAGAATTAAGCCTCAGTCATTTTGCCAGGCCAGAGTGTTCCACCATCAAACCTCAGTCATGATCCCAGGCCACATGTTTCCACAATGAAACCTCAGACATTTTCCCAAGCCACAGGTTTCCAGAATCCAAACGATTTCATGTTCCCAGGCAACAGGGTACCAGAATCCAAACCGATGTCATGTTCCCAGGCCACAGGATTCCACAATCTAACATCATGCATGTTCCCAGGCCAATGGTTTCCAGAATCAAACCTCAGTCATATTCCCAGGGCACACGGTTCCAAAATCAAACCTCAGTCATGTTCGCAGGCCATACGTTTCAACAAAGAAATCTCAGTCATGTTCCCAGGACACAGGTGTCCAGAATCAAACCTCAGTCATGTTCCCAGGGAACAGGCATCCAGAAACAAACCTCAGTCATGTTCCCAGGCCACAGGGTTCCAAAAGCAAACCTCAGACATGTTCCCAGGCCACAGGGTTCCTGAATGCAACCGATGTCATGTTCCCAGGCCACAGGGTTCCACAATCAAACCTCAGTCATGTTGCCAGTCCACAGTTTTCTGCCATCAAAACTCAGTCAAGTTCCCAGGCCACAGGGTTCCAGAATCAAACCTTAGTCATGTTGCCAGTCCAGAGAGTTCTGCCATCAAACCTCAGTCATGATCCCAGGCCACAAGTTTCCACAATGAAACCTCAGTCATTTTCCCAGGCCACAGGTTTCCAGAATCAAACCTCAGTCATGTTCGCAGGCCACAGGTTTCAACAATCAAACCTCAGTCATGTTCGCAGGCCACAGGTTTCAACAATCAAACCTCAGTCATGTTCCCAGGACACAGGTGTGCAGAATCAAACCTCAGTCATGTTCCCAGGCCACAGGGTTCCAGAATCCCACCGATGTCATTTTCTCAGGCCACAGGGTTCCAGAAGCAAACCTCAGTCTTGTTCCCAGATCACAGGGTTCCAGAATCATCCAATATCATATTCCCTGGCCACAGTCTTCCAGAATCAAACCTCAGTCATGTTGCCAGGCCACAGGTTTCCACCATCAAACCTCAGACATGTTCCCAGGCCACAGGGTTCCAGAATCAAACCGTTCTCATGTTCCCAGGACACAGGGTTCCAGAATACACCGATGTCATGTTCCCAGGCCACAGGGTTCCAGAATCAATCCTCATTTATGTTCCAGGCTACAGGGTTCTAGAATAAAACCTCAGTCATGTTCCCAGTCCACAGCGTCCAGAACCAAGGCTCAGTCAGGATCCCAGGGCACAGTATTCCACAATCTAAACAGATGTCATGTTCCCAGGCCACAGGTTTCAACAATCAAACCTCAGACATTTTCCCAGGCCACAGGTGTCCAGAATCAAACCTCAGTCATGTTCCCAGGGATCAGGCTTCTAGAAAAAAATCTCTGTCATGTTCCCAGGCAACAGGGTTCCAGAATCCAACCGATGTCATGTTCCCAGGCCAAAGGGCTCCACAATCAAACCTCAGTCATGTTCCCAGGCCACAGGCTTCCAGAATCTAACAGATGTCATGTTCACAGGCCACAGGTTTCCAGATTCAAACCACAGTCATGTTCAAAGGCCAGAGGTTTCCACAATCAAACCTCAGTCATATTCCCAGGCCACAGGGTTCCAGAATCCAACCAATGTCATGTTCCCAGGCCAAAGGGTTCCACAATCAAACCTCAGTCATGTTGCCAGTCCACAGGTTTCTGCCATCAAACCTCAGTCAAGTCCCCAGGCCACAGGGTTCCAGAATCAAGCCTCAGTCATTTTGCCAGGCCAGAGTGTTCCACCATCAAACCTCAGTCATGATCCCAGGCCACATGTTTCCACACTGAAACCTCAGACATTTTCCCAGGCCACAGGTTTCAACAATCAAACCTCAGTCATGTTCGCAGGCCACAGGTTTCAACAATCAAACCTCAGTCATGTTTCCAGGACACAGGTGTGCAGAATCAAACCTCAGTCATGTTCCCAGGCCACAGGGTTCCAGAATCCAACCGATGTCATTTTCTCAGGCCACAGGGTTCCAGAAGCAAACCTCAGTCTTGTTCCCAGATCACAGGGTTCCAGAATCATCCCGATATCATATTCCCTGGCCACAGTCTTCCAGAATCAAACCTCAGTCATGTTGCCAGGCCACAGGTTTCCACCATCAAACCTCAGACATGTTCCCAGGCCACAGGTTTACAGAATCAAACCGTTCTCATGTTCCCAGGACACAGGGTTCCAGAATACACCGATGTCATGTTCCCAGGCCACAGGGTTCCAGAATCAATCCTCAGTTATGTTCCAGGCTACAGGGTTCCAGAATAAAACCTCAGTCATGTTCCCAGTCCACAGCGTTCCAGAACCAAAGCTCAGTCAGGATCCCAGGGCACTGTATTCCACAATCTAAACAGATGTCATGTTCCCAGGCCACAGGTTTCAACAATCAAACCTCAGACATTTTCCCAGGCCACAGGTGTCCAGAATCAAACCTCAGTCATGTTCCCAGGGAACAGGCTTCCAGAAAAAAATCTCTGTCATGTTCCCAGGCAACAGGGTTCCAAAATCCAACCGATGTCATGTTCCCAGGCCACAGGGCTCCACAATCAAACCTCAGTCATGTTCCCAGGCCACAGGCTTCCAGAATCTAACAGATGTCATGTTCACAGGCCACAGGTTTCCAGATTCAAACCACAGTCATGTTCAAAGGCCAGAGGTTTCCACAATCAAACCTCAGTCATATTCCCAGGCCACAGGGTTCCAGAATCCAACCAATGTCATGTTCCCAGGCCAAAGGGTTCCACAATCAAACCTCAGTCATGTTGCCAGTCCACAGGTTTCTGCCATCAAACCTCAGTCAAGTCCCCAGGCCACAGGGTTCCAGAATCAAGCCTCAATCATTTTGCCAGGCCAGAGTGTTCCACCATCAAACCTCAGTCATGATCCCAGGCCACATGTTTCCACACTGAAACCTCAGACATTTTCCCAGGCCACAGGTTTCCAGAATCAAACCTCAGTCATATTCCCAGGCCACAGGGTTCCACAATCAAACCTCAGTCATGTTGCAGTCCACAGGTTTCTGCCATCAAACCTCACTCAAGTTCCCAGGCCACAAGGATCCAGAATCAAGCCTCAGTCATGTTCCAAGGCCACAGGGTTCCACCATCAAACCTCAGTCATGATCCCAGGCCACATGTTTCCACACTGAAACCTCAGACATTTTCCCAGGCCACAGGTTTCCAGAATCAAACCTCAGTCATATTCCCAGGCCACATGGTTCCAGAATCAAACACCAGTCGTGTTCCCAGGACCCAGTGTTCCAGAATAAAACCTCAGTCATGTTCCCTGGACACAGGTTTCAAAAATAAAATTCCAGTCATGTTCCAAGGCCACAGGGTTCCACAATTAAACCTCAGTCATGTTCCCAGGCCAGAGGGTTCAACAATCAAACCTCACTCCTATTGCCAGGCCACGGTTCCACCATCAAGCCTCAGTCATGTTCCCAGGCCAGAGTGTTCCACAATCAAACTTAAGTCATCTGGCCAGGCCACAGGATTCCACCATCAAACCTCAGTCATGTTGCCAGGCCACAGGGTTTAACCATCAAACCTCAATCATGTTCCCAGGAAACAGGGTTCAAGAATCAAACCAATGGCATGTTCCCACGCCATGGGGTTCCAGTATCAGGCCTCAGTCATGTTCCCAGTACACAGGGTTCCACCATCAAACCTCAGTCATGTTGCCAGTCAACAGGTTTCTGTGATCAAACCACAGTCAAGTTCCCAGGACCCAGGGTTCCAGAATCAAGCCTCAGTCATGTTGCCAGGCCACAGGGTACCACCATCAAACCTCAGTCATGTTCCCAGGCCACAGGGTTCCTCCATCAAACCTCAATCATGTTCCCAGGACACAGGGTTCAAGAATCAAACCAATGTCAAGTTCCCAGGCCATCGGTTTCCAGTACCAGGCCACAGTCATGTTTCCAGGGTACAGGGTTCCACAATCAACCCTCAGTCATGTTGCCAGTCCACAGGTTTCTGCCATCGAAACTCAGGCAACTGTCCAGGCCACAGGGTTCCAGAATTAAGCCTCAGTCATTTTGCCAGGCCAGAGTGTTCCACCATCAAATCTCAGTCATGTTCCCAGGACACAGGTGTCCAGAATCAAACCTCAGTCATGTTCCCAGGGAACAGGCATCCAGAAACAAACCTCAGTCATGTTCCCAGGCCACAGGGTTCCAAAAGCAAACCTCAGTCTTGTTCCCGGGACACAGGTTTCCACAATCAACCCGATATCATGTTCCGTGGCAAGAGTCTTCCAGCATCAAACCTCAGTCATGTTGCCAGGCCACAAGTTTCCACCATCAAACCTCAGACATGTTCCCAGGCCACAGGGTTAAAGAATCAAACCGTTCTCATGTTTCCAGGCCACAGGGTTCCAGAATCTACTGATGTCATGTTCCCAGGCCACAGGATTCCACAATCAAACATCAGTCATGATTCCAGGACAATGGTTTCCAGAATCAAACCTCAGTCATATTCCTAGGCCACAGGGTTCCTGAATGCAACCGATGTCATGTTCCCAGGCCACAGGGTTCCACAATCAAACCTCAGTCATGTTGCCAGTCCACAGTTTTCTACCATCAAAACTCAGTCAAGTTCCCCGGCCACAGGGTTCCAGAATCAAGCCTTAGTCATATTGCCAGGCCAGAGAGTTCTGCCATCAAACCTCAGTCATGATCCCAGGCCACATGTTTCCACACTGAAACCTCAGACATTTTCCCAGGCCACAGGTTTCCAGAATCAAACCTCAGTCATATTCCCAGGACACATGGTTCCAGAATCAAACCTCAGTCATGTTCGCAGGCCACAGGTTTCAACAATCAAACCTCAGTCATGTTCGCAGGCCACAGGTTTCAACAATCAAACCTCAGTCATGTTTCCAGGACACAGGTGTGCAGAATCAAACCTCAGTCATGTTCCCAGGCCACAGGGTTCCAGAATCCAACCGATGTCATTTTCTCAGGCCACAGGGTTCCAGAAGCAAACCTCAGTCTTGTTCCCAGATCACAGGGTTCCAGAATCATCCCGATATCATATTCCCTGGCCACAGTCTTCCAGAATCAAACCTCAGTCATGTTGCCAGGCCACAGGTTTCCACCATCAAACCTCAGACATGTTCCCAGGCCACAGGTTTACAGAATCAAACCGTTCTCATGTTCCCAGGACACAGGGTTCCAGAATACACCGATGTCATGTTCCCAGGCCACAGGGTTCCAGAATCAATCCTCAGTTATGTTCCAGGCTACAGGGTTCCAGAATAAAACCTCAGTCATGTTCCCAGTCCACAGCGTCCAGAACCAAGGCTCAGTCAGGATCCCAGGGCACAGTATTCCACAATCTAAACAGATGTCATGTTCCCAGGCCACAGGTTTCAACAATCAAACCTCAGACATTTTCCCAGGCCACAGGTGTCCAGAATCAAACCTCAGTCATGTTCCCAGGGAACAGGCTTCTAGAAAAAAATCTCTGTCATGTTCCCAGGCAACAGGGTTCCAGAATCCAACCGATGTCATGTTCCCAGGCCACAGGGCTCCACAATCAAACCTCAGTCATGTTCCCAGGCCACAGGCTTCCAGAATCTAACAGATGTCATGTTCACAGGCCACAGGTTTCCAGATTCAAACCACAGTCATGTTCAAAGGCCAGAGGTTTCCACAATCAAACCTCAGTCATATTCCCAGGCCACAATGTTCCAGAATCCAACCAATGTCATGTTCCCAGGCCAAAGGGTTCCACAATCAAACCTCAGTCATGTTGCCAGTCCACAGGTTTCTGCCATCAAACCTCAGTCAAGTCCCCAGGCCACAGGGTTCCAGAATCAAGCCTCAGTCATTTTGCCAGGCCAGAGTGTTCCACCATCAAACCTCAGTCATGATCCCAGGACACATGTTTCCACACTGAAACCTCAGACATTTTCCCAGGCCACAGGTTTCCAGAATCAAACCTCAGTCATATTCCCAGGCCACAGGGTTCCACAATCAAACCTCAGTCATGTTGCAGTCCACAGGTTTCTGCCATCAAACCTCACTCAAGTTCCCAGGCCACAAGGATCCAGAATCAAGCCTCAGTCATTTTGCCAGGCCAGAGTGTTCCACCATCAAACCTCAGTCATGATCCCAGGCCACATGTTTCCACACTGAAACCTCAGACATTTTCCCAGGCCACAGGTTTCCAGAATCAAACCGATTTCATGTTCCCAGGCAACAGGGTACCAGAATCCAAACCGATGTCATGTTCCCAGGCCACAGGATTCCACAATCTAACATCATGCATGTTCCCAGGCCAATGGTTTCCAGAATCAAACCTCAGTCATATTCCCAGGGCACACGGTTCCAAAATCAAACCTCAGTCATGTTCGCAGGCCATACGTTTCAACAAACAAATCTCAGTCATGTTCCCAGGACACAGGTGTCCAGAATCAAACCTCAGTCATGTTCCCAGGGAACAGGCATCCAGAAACAAACCTCAGTCATGTTCCCAGGCCACAGGGTTCCAAAAGCAAACCTCAGTCTTGTTCCCGGGACACAGGTTTCCACAATCAACCCGATATCATGTTCCGTGGCAAGAGTCTTCCAGCATCAAACCTCAGTCATGTTGCCAGGCCACAAGTTTCCACCATCAAACCTCAGACATGTTCCCAGGCCACAGGGTTAAAGAATCAAACCGTTCTCATGTTTCCAGGCCACAGGGTTCCAGAATCTACCGATGTCATGTTCCCAGGCCACAGGATTCCACAATCAAACATCAGTCATGTTTCCAGGACAATGGTTTCCAGAATCAAACCTCAGTCATATTCCTAGGCCACAGGGTTCCTGAATGCAACCGATGTCATGTTCCCAGGGCACAGGGCTCCACAATCAAACCTCAGTCATGTTCCCAGGCCACAGGGCTCCACAATCAAACCTCAGTCATGTTCCCAGGCCACAGGCTTCCAGAATCTAACAGATGTCATGTTCACAGGCCACAGGTTTCCAGATTCAAACCACAGTCATGTTCAAAGGCCAGAGGTTTCCACAATCAAACCTCAGTCATATTCCCAGGCCACAGGGTTCCAGAATCCAAGCAATGTCATGTTCCCAGGCCAAAGGGTTCCACAATCAAACCTCAGTCATGTTGCCAGTCCACAGGTTTCTGCGATCAAACCTCAGTCAAGTCCCCAGGCCACAGGGTTCCAGAATCAAGCCTCAGTCATTTTGCCAGGCCAGAGTGTTCCACCATCAAACCTCAGTCATGATCCCAGGCCACATGATTCCACACTGAAACCTCAGACATTTTCCCAGGCCACAGGTTTCCAGAATCAAACCTCAGTCATATTCCCAGGCCACAGGGTTCCACAATCAAACCTCAGTCATGTTGCAGTCCACAGGTTTCTGCCATCAAACCTCACTCAAGTTCCCAGGCCACAAGGATCCAGAATCAAGCCTCAGTCATTTTGCCAGGCCAGAGTGTTCCACCATCAAACCTCAGTCATGATCCCAGGCCACATGTTTCCACACTGAAACCTCAGACATTTTCCCAGGCCACAGGTTTCCAGAATCAAACCTCAGTCATATTCCCAGGCCACATGGTTCCAGAATCAAACACCAGTCGTGTTCCCAGGACCCAGTGTTCCAGAATAAAACCTCAGTCATGTTCCCTGGACACAGGTTTCAAAAATAAAATCCCAGTCATGTTCCAAGGCCACAGGGTTCCACAATTAAACCTCAGTCATGTTCCCAGGCCAGAGGGTTCAACAATCAAACCTCACTCCTATTGCCAGGCCACGGTTCCACCATCAAGCCTCAGTCATGTTCCCAGGCCAGAGTGTTCCACAATCAAACTTAAGTCATCTGGCCAGGCCACAGGATTCCACCATCAAACCTCAGTCATGTTGCCAGGCCACAGGGTTTAACCATCAAACCTCAATCATGTTCCCAGGAAACAGGGTACAAGAATCAAACCAATGGCATGTTCCCACGCCATGGGGTTACAGTATCAGGCCTCAGTCATGTTCCCAGTACACAGGGTTCCACCATCAAACCTCAGTCATGTTGCCAGTCAACAGGTTTCTGTGATCAAACCACAGTCAAGTTCCCAGGACCCAGGGTTCCAGAATCAAGCCTCAGTCATGTTGCCAGGCCACAGGGTACCACCATCAAACCTCAGTCATGTTCCCAGGCCACAGGGTTCCTCCATCAAACCTCAATCATGTTCCCAGGACACAGGGTTCAAGAATCAAACCAATGTCAAGTTCCCAGGCCATCGGTTTCCAGTACCAGGCCACAGTCATGTTTCCAGGGTACAGGGTTCCACAATCAACCCTCAGTCATGTTGCCAGTCCACAGGTTTCTGCCATCGAAACTCAGGCAACTGTCCAGGCCACAGGGTTCCAGAATTAAGCCTCAGTCATTTTGCCAGGCCAGAGTGTTCCACCATCAAACCTCAGTCATGATCCCAGGCCACATGTTTCCACAATGAAACCTCAGACATTTTCCCAAGCCACAGGTTTCCAGAATCCAACCGATTTCATGTTCCCAGGCAACAGGGTACCAGAATCCAAACCGATGTCATGTTCCCAGGCCACAGGATTCCACAATCTAACATCATGCATGTGCCCAGGCCAATGGTTTCCAGAATCAAACCTCAGTCATATTCCCAGGGCACACGGTTCCAAAATCAAACCTCAGTCATGTTCGCAGGCCATACGTTTCAACAAACAAATCTCAGTCATGTTCCCAGGACACAGGTGTCCAGAATCAAACCTCAGTCATGTTCCCAGGGAACAGGCATCCAGAAACAAACCTCAGTCATGTTCCCAGGCCACAGGGTTAAAGAATCAAACCGTTCTCATGTTTCCAGGCCACAGGGTTCCAGAATCTACCGATGTCATGTTCCCAGGCCACAGGATTCCACAATCAAACATCAGTCATGTTTCCAGGACAATGGTTTCCAGAATCAAACCTCAGTCATATTCCTAGGCCACAGGGTTCCTGAATGCAACCGATGACATGTTCCCAGGGCACAGGGCTCCACAATCAAACCTCAGTCATGTTCCCAGGCCACAGGGTTCCAGAATCCAACCGAAGTCATGTTCCCAGGCCACAGGGTTCCAGAATCCAACAAATGTCATGTTCACAGGCCACAGGTTTCCAGATTCAAACCACAGTCATGTTCAAAGGCCAGAGGTTTCCACAATCAAACCTCAGTCATATTCCCAGGCCACAGGGTTCCAGAATCCAACCAATGTCATGTTCCCAGGCCCAAGGGTTCCACAATCAAACCTCAGTCATGTTGCCAGTCCACAGGTTTCTGCCATCAAACCTCAGTCAAGTCCCCAGGCCACAGGGTTCCAGAATCAAGCCTCAGTCATTTTGCCAGGCCAGAGTGTTCCACCATCAAACCTCAGTCATGATCCCAGGCCACATGTTTCCACACTGAAAACTCAGACATTTTCCCAGGCCACAGGTTTCCAGAATCAAACCTCAGTCATATTCCCAGGCCACAGGGTTCCACAATCAAACCTCAGTCATGTTGCAGTCCACAGGTTTCTGCCATCAAACCTCACTCAAGTTCCCAGGCCACAGGATTCCAGAATCAAGCCTCAGTCATTTTGCCAGGCCACAGGGTTCCACCATCAAACCTCAGTCATGTTGATAGGCCACAAGGTTCAACCATCAAACCTCAGTCATGTTCCCAGGAAACAGGATTCCAGAATCAAACCAATGGCATGTTCCCACACCACGGGGTTCCAGTATCAGGCCTCATTCATGTTCCCACTGCACAAGGTTCCACCATCAAACCTCATTCATGTTGCCAGTTCACAGCTTTCTGCTATCAAACCACAGTCAAGTTCCCAGGACACAGGGTTCCAGAAACAAGCCTCAGTAATGGTGCCAGGCCAGAGGGTACCACCATCAAAACTCAGTCATGTTCCCAGGCCACAGGATTCCTCCATCAAACCTCAATCATCTTCCCAGGACACAGGGTTGAGAATCAAACCAATGTCAAGTTCCAAGGACATGGTTTTCCATTACCAGGCCACAGTCATGTTTTCAGGGCACAGGGTTCCACAATCAAACCTCAGTCATGTTGCAGTCCACAGGTTTCTGCCATCAAACCTCACTCAAGTTCCCAGGCCACAGGGTTCCAGAATCAAGCCTCAGTCATTTTGCCAGGCCAGAGTGTTCCACCATCAAACCTCAGTCATGATCCCAGGCCACATGTTTCCACACTGAAACCTCAGACATTTTCCCAGGCCACAGGTTTCCAGAATCAAACCTCAGTCATATTCCCAGGCCACATGGTTCCAGAATCAAACCCCAGTCGTGTTCCCAAGACCCAGGGTTCCAGAATAAAACCTCAGTCATGTTCCCAGGACACAGGTTTCAAAAATAAAATCCCAGTCATGTTCCAAGGCCACAGGGTTCCACAATTAAACCTCAGTCATGTTCCCAGGCCAGAGGGTTCAACAATCAAACCTCAGTCCTATTGCCAGGCCACGGTTCGATCATCAAACCTCAGTCATGTTGCCAGGCCACAGGGTTCAACCATCAAACCTCAATCATGTTCCCAGGAAACAGGGTTCAAGAATCAAACCAATGGCATGTTCCCACGCCACGGAGTTCCAGTATCAGGCCTCAGTCATGTTCCCAGTACACAGGGTTCCACCATCAAACCTCAGTCATGTTGCCAGTCAACAGGTTTCTGTGATCAAACCACAGTCAAGTTCCCAGGACACAGGGTTCCAGAATCAAGTCTCAGTCATGTTCCCAGGCCACAGGGTTCCTCCATCAAACCTCAATCATGTTCCCAGGACACAGGGTTCAAGAATCAAACCAATGTCAATTTCCCAGGCCATCGGTTTCCAGTACCAGGCCACAGTCATGTTTCCAGGGTACAGGGTTCCACAATCCACCCTCAGTCATGTTGCCAGTCCACAGGTTTCTGCCATCGAAACTCAGGCAAGTGTCCAGGCCACAGGGTTCCAGAATTAAGCCTCAGTCATTTTGCCAGGCCAGAGTGTTCCACCATCAAACCTCAGTCATGATCCCAGGCCACATGTTTCCACAATGAAACCTCAGACATTTTCCCAAGCCACAGGTTTCCAGAATCAAACCGATTTCATGTTCCCAGGCAACAGGGTACCAGAATCCAAACCGATGTCATGTTCCCAGGCCACAGGATTCCACAATCTAACATCATGCATGTTCCCAGGCCAATGGTTTCCAGAATCAAACCTCAGTCATATTCCCAGGGCACACGGTTCCAAAATCAAACCTCAGTCATGTTCGCAGGCCATACGTTTCAACAAACAAATCTCAGTCATGTTCCCAGGACACAGGTGTCCAGAATCAAACCTCAGTCATGTTCCCAGGGAACAGGCATCCAGAAACAAACCTCAGTCATGTTCCCAGGCCACAGGGTTCCAAAAGCAAACCTCAGTCTTGTTCCCGGGACACAGGTTTCCACAATCAACCCGATATCATGTTCCGTGGCAAGAGTCTTCCAGCATCAAACCTCTGTCATGTTGCCAGGCCACAAGTTTCCACCATCAAACCTCAGACATGTTCCCAGGCCACAGGGTTAAAGAATCAAACCGTTCTCATGTTTCCAGGCCACAGGGTTCCAGAATCTACCGATGTCATGTTCCCAGGCCACAGGATTCCACAATCAAACATCAGTCATGTTTCCAGGACAATGGTTTCCAGAATCAAACCTCAGTCATATTCCTAGGCCACAGGGTTCCTGAATGCAACCGATGTCATGTTCCCAGGGCACAGGGCTCCACAATCAAACCTCAGTCATGTTCCCAGGCCACAGGGTTCCTGAATGCAACCGATGTCATGTTCCCAGGCCACAGGGTTCCACAATCAAACCTCAGTCATGTTGCCAGTCCACAGTTTTCTGCCATCAAAACTCAGTCAAGTTCCCAGGCCACAGGGTTCCAGAATCAAGCCTTAGTCATGTTGCCAGGCCAGAGAGTTCTGCCATCAAACCTCAGTCATGATCCCAGGCCACATGTTTCCACACTGAAACCTCAGACATTTTCCCAGGCCACAGGTTTCCAGAATCAAACCTCAGTCATATTCCCAGGACACATGGTTCCAGAATCAAACCTCAGTCATGTTCGCAGGCCACAGGTTTCAACAATCAAACCTCAGTCATGTTCGCAGGCCACAGGTTTCAACAATCAAACCTCAGTCATGTTTCCAGGACACAGGTGTGCAGAATCAAACCTCAGTCATGTTCCCAGGCCACAGGGTTCCAGAATCCAACCGATGTCATTTTCTCAGGCCACAGGGTTCCAGAAGCAAACCTCAGTCTTGTTCCCAGATCACAGGGTTCCAGAATCATCCCGATATCATATTCCCTGGCCACAGTCTTCCAGAATCAAACCTCAGTCATGTTGCCAGGCCACAGGTTTCCACCATCAAACCTCAGACATGTTCCCAGGCCACAGGTTTACAGAATCAAACCGTTCTCATGTTCCCAGGACACAGGGTTCCAGAATACACCGATGTCATGTTCCCAGGCCACAGGGTTCCAGAATCAATCCTCAGTTATGTTCCAGGCTACAGGGTTCCAGAATAAAACCTCAGTCATGTTCCCAGTCCACAGCGTCCAGAACCAAGGCTCAGTCAGGATCCCAGGGCACAGTATTCCACAATCTAAACAGATGTCATGTTCCCAGGCCACAGGTTTCAACAATCAAACCTCAGACATTTTCCCAGGCCACAGGTGTCCAGAATCAAACCTCAGTCATGTTCCAAGGGATCAGGCTTCCAGAAAAAAATCTCTGTCATGTTCCCAGGCAACAGGGTTCCAGAATCCAACCGATGTCATGTTCCCAGGCCACAGGGCTCCACAATCAAACCTCAGTCATGTTCCCAGGCCACAGGCTTCCAGAATCTAACAGATGTCATGTTCACAGGCCACAGGTTTCCAGATTCAAACCACAGTCATGTTCAAAGTCCAGAGGTTTCCACAATCAAACCTCAGTCATATTCCCAGGCCACAGGGTTCCAGAATCCAACCAATGTCATGTTCCCAGGCCAAAGGGTTCCACAATCAAACCTCAGTCATGTTGCCAGTCCACAGGTTTCTGTCATCAAACCTCAGTCAAATCCCCAGGCCACAGGGTTCCAGAATCAAGCCTCAGTCATTTTGCCAGGCCAGAGTGTTCCACCATCAAACCTCAGTCATGATCCCAGGCCACATGTTTCCACACTGAAACCTCAGACATTTTCCCAGGCCACAGGTTTCCAGAATCAAACCTCAGTCATATTCCCAGGCCACAGGGTTCCACAATCAAACCTCAGTCATGTTGCAGTCCACAGGTTTCTGCCATCAATCCTCACTCAAGTTCCCAGGCCACAAGGATCCAGAATCAAGCCTCAGTCATTTTGCCAGGCCAGAGTGTTCCACCATCAAACCTCAGTCATGATCCCAGGCCACATGTTTCCACACTGAAACCTCAGACATTTTCCCAGGCCACAGGTTTCCAGAATCAAACCTCAGTCATATTCCCAGGCCACATGGTTCCAGAATCAAACACCAGTCGTGTTCCCAGGACCCAGTGTTCCAGAATAAAACCTCAGTCATGTTCCCTGGACACAGGTTTCAAAAATAAAATCCCAGTCATGTTCCAAGGCCACAGGGTTCCACAATTAAACCTCAGTCATATTCCCAGGCCAGAGGGTTCAACAATCAAACCTCACTCCTATTGCCAGGCCACGGTTCCACCATCAAGCCTCAGTCATGTTCCCAGGCCAGAGTGTTCCACAATCAAACTTAAGTCATCTGGCCAGGCCACAGGATTCCACCATCAAACCTCAGTCATGTTGCCAGGCCACAGGGT
This sequence comes from Balaenoptera physalus, assembly GCF_965194825.1. Taxonomy (NCBI): domain Eukaryota; kingdom Metazoa; phylum Chordata; class Mammalia; order Artiodactyla; family Balaenopteridae; genus Balaenoptera; species Balaenoptera physalus. The sequence continues at coordinate 61,712 of NW_028125345.1, forward strand.
TTAACCATCAAACCTCAATCATGTTCCCAGGAAACAGGGTTCAAGAATCAAATCAATGGCATGTTCCCACTCCATGGGGTTCCAGTATCAGGCCTCAGTCATGTTCCCAGTACACAGGGTTCCACCATCAAACCTCAGTCATGTTGCCAGTCAACAGGTTTCTGTGATCAAACCACAGTCAAGTTCCCAGGACACAGGGTTCCAGAATCAAGCCTCAGTCATGTTGCCAGGCCACAGGGTACCACCATCAAACCTCAGTCATGTTCCCAGGCCACAGGGTTCCTCCATCAAACCTCAATCATGTTCCCAGGACACAGGGTTCAAGAATCAAACCAATGTCAAGTTCCCAGGCCATCGGTTTCCAGTACCAGGCCACAGTCATGTTTCCAGGGTACAGGGTTCCACAATCAACCCTCAGTCATGTTGCCAGTCCACAGGTTTCTGCCATCGAAACTCAGGCAAGTGTCCAGGCCACAGGGTTCCAGAATTAAGCCTCAGTCATTTTGCCAGGCCAGAGTGTTCCACCATCAAACCTCAGTCATGATCCCAGGCCACATGTTTCCACAATGAAACCTCAGACATTTTCCCAAGCCACAGGTTTCCAGAATCAAACCGATTTCATGTTCCCAGGCAACAGGGTACCAGAATCCAAACCGATGTCATGTTCCCAGGCCACAGGATTCCACAATCTAACATCATGCATGTTCCCAGGCCAATGGTTTCCAGAATCAAACCTCAGTCATATTCCCAGGGCACACGGTTCCAAAATCAAACCTCAGTCATGTTCGCAGGCCATACGTTTCAACAAACAAATCTCAGTCATGTTCCCAGGACACAGGTGTCCAGAATCAAACCTCAGTCATGTTCCCAGGGAACAGGCATCCAGAAACAAACCTCAGTCATGTTCCCAGGCCACAAGGTTCCAAAAGCAAACCTCAGTCTTGTTCCCGGGACACAGGTTTCCACAATAAACCCGATATCATGTTCCGTGGCAAGAGTCTTCCAGCATCAAACCTCAGTCATGTTGCCAGGCCACAAGTTTCCACCATCAAACCTCAGACATGTTCCCAGGCAACAGGGTTAAAGAATCAAACCGTTCTCATGTTTCCAGGCCACAGGGTTCCAGAATCTACAGATGTCATGTTCCCAGGCCACAGGATTCCACAATCAAACATCAGTCATGTTTCCAGGACAATGGTTTCCAGAATCAAACCTCAGTCATATTCCTAGGCCACAGGGTTCCTGAATGCAACCGATGTCATGTTCCCAGGGCACAGGGCTCCACAATCAAACCTCAGTCATGTTCCCAGGCCACAGGGTTCCTGAATGCAACCGATGTCATGTTCCCAGGCCACAGGGTTCCACAATCAAACCTCAGTCATGTTGCCAGTCCACAGTTTTCTGCCATCAAAACTCAGTCAAGTTCCCAGGCCACAGGGTTCCAGAATCAAGCCTTAGTCATGTTGCCAGGCCAGAGAGTTCTGCCATCAAACCTCAGTCATGATCCCAGGCCACATGTTTCCACACTGAAACCTCAGACATTTTCCCAGGCCACAGGTTTCCAGAATCAAACCTCAGTCATATTCCCAGGACACATGGTTCCAGAATCAAACCTCAGTCATGTTCGCAGGCCACAGGTTTCAACAATCAAACCTCAGTCATGTTCGCAGGCCACAGGTTTCAACAATCAAACCTCAGTCATGTTTCCAGGACACAGGTGTGCAGAATCAAACCTCAGTCATGTTCCCAGGCCACAGGGTTCCAGAATCCAACCGATGTCATTTTCTCAGGCCACAGGGTTCCAGAAGCAAACCTCAGTCTTGTTCCCAGATCACAGGGTTCCAGAATCATCCCGATATCATATTCCCTGGCCACAGTCTTCCAGAATCAAACCTCAGTCATGTTGCCAGGCCACAGGTTTCCACCATCAAACCTCAGACATGTTCCCAGGCCACAGGTTTACAGAATCAAACCGTTCTCATGTTCCCAGGACACAGGGTTCCAGAATACACCGATGTCATGTTCCCAGGCCACAGGGTTCCAGAATCAATCCTCAGTTATGTTCCAGGCTACAGGGTTCCAGAATAAAACCTCAGTCATGTTCCCAGGCCACAGCGTCCAGAACCAAGGCTCAGTCAGGATCCCAGGGCACAGTATTCCACAATCTAAACAGATGTCATGTTCCCAGGCCACAGGTTTCAACAATCAAACCTCAGACATTTTCCCAGACCACAGGTGTCCAGAATCAAACCTCAGTCATGTTCCCAGGGATCAGGCTTCTAGAAAAAAATCTCTGTCATGTTCCCAGGCAACAGGGCTCCAGAATCCAACCGATGTCATGTTCCCAGGCCACAGGGCTCCACAATCAAACCTCAGTCATGTTCCCAGGCCACAGGCTTCCAGAATCTAACAGATGTCATGTTCACAGGCCACAGGTTTCCAGATTCAAACCACAGTCATGTTCAAAGGCCAGAGGATTCCACAATCAAACCTCAGTCATATTCCCAGGCCACAGGGTTCCAGAATCCAACCTCAGTCATGTTCCCAGGCCAAAGGGTTCCACAATCAAACCTCAGTCATGTTGCCAGTCCACAGGTTTCTGCCATCAAACCTCAGTCAAGTCCCCAGGCCACAGGGTTCCAGAATCAAGCCTCAGTCATTTTGCCAGGCCAGAGTGTTCCACCATCAAACCTCAGTCATGATCCCAGGCCACATGTTTCCACACTGAAACCTCAGACATTTTCCCAGGCCACAGGTTTCCAGAATCAAACCTCAGTCATATTCCCAGGCCACAGGGTTCCACAATCAAACCTCAGTCATGTTGCAGTCCACAGGTTTCTGCCATCAAACCTCACTCAAGTTCCCAGGCCACAAGGATCCAGAATCAAGCCTCAGTCATTTTGCCAGGCCAGAGTGTTCCACCATCAAACCTCAGTCATGATCCCAGGCCACATGTTTCCACACTGAAACCTCAGACATTTTCCCAGGCCACAGGTTTCCAGAATCAAACCTCAGTCATATTCCCAGGCCACATGGTTCCAGAATCAAACACCAGTCGTGTTCCCAGGACCCAGTGTTCCAGAATAAAACCTCAGTCATGTTCCCTGGACACAGGTTTCAAAAATAAAATCCCAGTCATGTTCCAAGGCCACAGGGTTCCACAATTAAACCTCAGTCATGTTCCCAGGCCAGAGGGTTCAACAATCAAACCTCACTCCTATTGCCAGGCCACGGTTCCACCATCAAGCCTCAGTCATGTTCCCAGGCCAGAGTGTTCCACAATCAAACTTAAGTCATCTGGCCAGGCCACAGGATTCCACCATCAAACCTCAGTCATGTTGCCAGGCCACAGGGTTTAACCATCAAACCTCAATCATGTTCCCAGGAAACAGGGTTCAAGAATCAAATCAATGGCATGTTCCCACTCCATGGGGTTCCAGTATCAGGCCTCAGTCATGTTGCCAGTACACAGGGTTCCACCATCAAACCTCAGTCATGTTGCCAGTCAACAGGTTTCTGTGATCAAACCACAGTCAAGTTCCCAGGACACAGGGTTCCAGAATCAAGCCTCAGTCATGTTGCCAGGCCACAGGGTACCACCATCAAACCTCAGTCATGTTCCCAGGCCACAGGGTTCCTCCATCAAACCTCAATCATGTTCCCAGGACACAGGGTTCAAGAATCAAACCAATGTCAAGTTCCCAGGCCATCGGTTTCCAGTACCAGGCCACAGTCATGTTTCCAGGGTACAGGGTTCCACAATCAACCCTCAGTCATGTTGCCAGTCCACAGGTTTCTGCCATCGAAACTCAGGCAAGTGTGCAGGCCACAGGGTTCCAGAATTAAGCCTCAGTCATTTTGCCAGGCCAGAGTGTTCCACCATCAAACCTCAGTCATGATCCCAGGCCACATGTTTCCACAATGAAACCTCAGACATTTTCCCAAGCCACAGGTTTCCAGAATCAAACCGATTTCATGTTCCCAGGCAACAGGGTACCAGAATCCAAACCGATGTCATGTTCCCAGGCCACAGGATTCCACAATCTAACATCATGCATGTTCCCAGGCCAATGGTTTCCAGAATCAAACCTCAGTCATATTCCCAGGGCACACGGTTCCAAAATCAAACCTCAGTCATGTTCGCAGGCCATACGTTTCAACAAACAAATCTCAGTCATGTTCCCAGGACACAGGTGTCCAGAATCAAACCTCAGTCATGTTCCCAGGGAACAGGCATCCAGAAACAAACCTCAGTCATGTTCCCAGGCCACAAGGTTCCAAAAGCAAACCTCAGTCTTGTTCCCGGGACACAGGTTTCCACAATCAACCCGATATCATGTTCCGTGGCAAGAGTCTTCCAGCATCAAACCTCAGTCATGTTGCCAGGCCACAAGTTTCCACCATCAAACCTCAGACATGTTCCCAGGCAACAGGGTTAAAGAATCAAACCGTTCTCATGTTCCCAGGCCACAGGATTCCACAATCAAACATCAGTCATGTTTCCAGGACAATGGTTTCCAGAATCAAACCTCAGTCATATTCCTAGGCCACAGGGTTCCTGAATGCAACCGAGTTCATGTTCCCAGGGCACAGGGCTCCACAATCAAACCTCAGTCATGTTCCCAGGCCACAGGGTTCCTGAATGCAACCGATGTCATGTTCCCAGGCCACAGGGTTCCACAATCAAACCTCAGTCATGTTGCCAGTCCACAGTTTTCTGCCATCAAAACTCAGTCAAGTTCCCAGGCCACAGGGTTCCAGAATCAAGCCTTAGTCATGTTGCCAGGCCAGAGAGTTCTGCCATCAAACCTCAGTCATGATCCCAGGCCACATGTTTCCACACTGAAACCTCAGACATTTTCCCAGGCCACAGGTTTCCAGAATCAAACCTCAGTCATATTCCCAGGACACATGGTTCCAGAATCAAACCTCAGTCATGTTCGCAGGCCACAGGTTTCAACAATCAAACCTCAGTCATGTTCGCAGGCCACAGGTTTCAACAATCAAACCTCAGTCATGTTTCCAGGACACAGGTGTGCAGAATCAAACCTCAGTCATGTTCCCAGGCCACAGGGTTCCAGAATCCAACCGATGTCATTTTCTCAGGCCACAAGGTTCCAGAAGCAAACCTCAGTCTTGTTCCCAGATCACAGGGTTCCAGAATCATCCCGATATCATATTCCCTGGCCACAGTCTTCCAGAATCAAACCTCAGTCATGTTGCCAGGCCACAGGTTTCCACCATCAAACCTCAGACATGTTCCCAGGCCACAGGTTTACAGAATCAAACCGTTCTCATGTTCCCAGGACACAGGGTTCCAGAATACACCGATGTCATGTTCCCAGGCCACAGGGTTCCAGAATCAATCCTCAGTTATGTTCCAGGCTACAGGGTTCCAGAATAAAACCTCAGTCATGTTCCCAGGCCACAGCGTCCAGAACCAAGGCTCAGTCAGGATCCCAGGGCACAGTATTCCACAATCTAAACAGATGTCATGTTCCCAGGCCACAGGTTTCAACAATCAAACCTCAGACATTTTCCCAGGCCACAGGTGTCCAGAATCAAACCTCAGTCATGTTCCCAGGGATCAGGCTTCTAGAAAAAAATCTCTGTCATGTTCCCAGGCAACAGGGCTCCAGAATCCAACCGATGTCATGTTCCCAGGCCACAGGGCTCCACAATCAAACCTCAGTCATGTTCCCAGGCCACAGGCTTCCAGAATCTAACAGATGTCATGTTCACAGGCCACAGGTTTCCAGATTCAAACCACAGTCATGTTCAAAGGCCAGAGGTTTCCACAATCAAACCTCAGTCATATTCCCAGGCCACAGGGTTCCAGAATCCAACCAATGTCATGTTCCCAGGCCAAAGGGTTCCACAATCAAACCTCAGTCATGTTGCCAGTCCACAGGTTTCTGCCATCAAACCTCAGTCAAGTCCCCAGGCCACAGGGTTCCAGAATCAAGCCTCAGTCATTTTGCCAGGCCAGAGTGTTCCACCATCAAACCTCAGTCATGATCCCAGGCCACATGTTTCCACACTGAAACCTCAGACATTTTCCCAGGCCACAGGTTTCCAGAATCAAACCTCAGTCATATTCCCAGGCCACAGGGTTCCACAATCAAACCTCAGTCATGTTGCAGTCCACAGGTTTCTGCCATCAAACCTCACTCAAGTTCCCAGGCCACAAGGATCCAGAATCAAGCCTCAGTCATTTTGCCAGGCCAGAGTGTTCCACCATCAAACCTCAGTCATGATCCCAGGCCACATGTTTCCACACTGAAACCTCAGACATTTTCCCAGGCCACAGGTTTCCAGAATCAAACCTCAGTCATATTCCCAGGCCACATGGTTCCAGAATCAAACACCAGTCGTGTTCCCAGGACCCAGTGTTCCAGAATAAAACCTCAGTCATGTTCCCTGGACACAGGTTTCAAAAATAAAATCCCAGTCATGTTCCAAGTCCACAGGGTTCCACAATTAAACCTCAGTCATGTTCCCAGGCCAGAGGGTTCAACAATCAAACCTCACTCCTATTGCCAGGCCACGGTTCCACCATCAAGCCTCAGTCATGTTCCCAGGCCAGAGTGTTCCACAATCAAACTTAAGTCATCTGGCCAGGCCACAGGATTCCACCATCAAACCTCAGTCATGTTGCCAGGCCACAGGGTTTAACCATCAAACCTCAATCATGTTCCCAGGAAACAGGGTTCAAGAATCAAATCAATGGCATGTTCCCACTCCATGGGGTTCCAGTATCAGGCCTCAGTCATGTTGCCAGTACACAGGGTTCCACCATCAAACCTCAGTCATGTTGCCAGTCAACAGGTTTCTGTGATCAAACCACAGTCAAGTTCCCAGGACACAGGGTTCCAGAATCAAGCCTCAGTCATGTTGCCAGGCCACAGGGTACCACCATCAAACCTCAGTCATGTTCCCAGGCCACAGGGTTCCTCCATCAAACCTCAATCATGTTCCCAGGACACAGGGTTCAAGAATCAAACCAATGTCAAGTTCCCAGGCCATCGGTTTCCAGTACCAGGCCACAGTCATGTTTCCAGGGTACAGGGTTCCACAATCAACCCTCAGTCATGTTGCCAGTCCACAGGTTTCTGCCATCGAAACTCAGGCAAGTGTGCAGGCCACAGGGTTCCAGAATTAAGCCTCAGTCATTTTGCCAGGCCAGAGTGTTCCACCATCAAACCTCAGTCATGATCCCAGGCCACATGTTTCCACAATGAAACCTCAGACATTTTCCCAAGCCACAGGTTTCCAGAATCAAACCGATTTCATGTTCCCAGGCAACAGGGTACCAGAATCCAAACCGATGTCATGTTCCCAGGCCACAGGATTCCACAATCTAACATCATGCATGTTCCCAGGCCAATGGTTTCCAGAATCAAACCTCAGTCATATTCCCAGGGCACACGGTTCCAAAATCAAACCTCAGTCATGTTCGCAGGCCATACGTTTCAACAAACAAATCTCAGTCATGTTCCCAGGACACAGGTGTCCAGAATCAAACCTCAGTCATGTTCCCAGGGAACAGGCATCCAGAAACAAACCTCAGTCATGTTCCCAGGCCACAAGGTTCCAAAAGCAAACCTCAGTCTTGTTCCCGGGACACAGGTTTCCACAATCAACCCGATATCATGTTCCGTGGCAAGAGTCTTCCAGCATCAAACCTCAGTCATGTTGCCAGGCCACAAGTTTCCACCATCAAACCTCAGACATGTTCCCAGGCAACAGGGTTAAAGAATCAAACCGTTCTCATGTTCCCAGGCCACAGGATTCCACAATCAAACATCAGTCATGTTTCCAGGACAATGGTTTCCAGAATCAAACCTCAGTCATATTCCTAGGCCACAGGGTTCCTGAATGCAACCGAGTTCATGTTCCCAGGGCACAGGGCTCCACAATCAAACCTCAGTCATGTTCCCAGGCCACAGGGTTCCTGAATGCAACCGATGTCATGTTCCCAGGCCACAGGGTTCCACAATCAAACCTCAGTCATGTTGCCAGTCCACAGTTTTCTGCCATCAAAACTCAGTCAAGTTCCCAGGCCACAGGGTTCCAGAATCAAGCCTTAGTCATGTTGCCAGGCCAGAGAGTTCTGCCATCAAACCTCAGTCATGATCCCAGGCCACATGTTTCCACACTGAAACCTCAGACATTTTCCCAGGCCACAGGTTTCCAGAATCAAACCTCAGTCATATTCCCAGGACACATGGTTCCAGAATCAAACCTCAGTCATGTTCGCAGGCCACAGGTTTCAACAATCAAACCTCAGTCATGTTCGCAGGCCACAGGTTTCAACAATCAAACCTCAGTCATGTTTCCAGGACACAGGTGTGCAGAATCAAACCTCAGTCATGTTCCCAGGCCACAGGGTTCCAGAATCCAACCGATGTCATTTTCTCAGGCCACAAGGTTCCAGAAGCAAACCTCAGTCTTGTTCCCAGATCACAGGGTTCCAGAATCATCCCGATATCATATTCCCTGGCCACAGTCTTCCAGAATCAAACCTCAGTCATGTTGCCAGGCCACAGGTTTCCACCATCAAACCTCAGACATGTTCCCAGGCCACAGGTTTACAGAATCAAACCGTTCTCATGTTCCCAGGACACAGGGTTCCAGAATACACCGATGTCATGTTCCCAGGCCACAGGGTTCCAGAATCAATCCTCAGTTATGTTCCAGGCTACAGGGTTCCAGAATAAAACCTCAGTCATGTTCCCAGGCCACAGCGTCCAGAACCAAGGCTCAGTCAGGATCCCAGGGCACAGTATTCCACAATCTAAACAGATGTCATGTTCCCAGGCCACAGGTTTCAACAATCAAACCTCAGACATTTTCCCAGGCCACAGGTGTCCAGAATCAAACCTCAGTCATGTTCCCAGGGATCAGGCTTCTAGAAAAAAATCTCTGTCATGTTCCCAGGCAACAGGGCTCCAGAATCCAACCGATGTCATGTTCCCAGGCCACAGGGCTCCACAATCAAACCTCAGTCATGTTCCCAGGCCACAGGCTTCCAGAATCTAACAGATGTCATGTTCACAGGCCACAGGTTTCCAGATTCAAACCACAGTCATGTTCAAAGGCCAGAGGTTTCCACAATCAAACCTCAGTCATATTCCCAGGCCACAGGGTTCCAGAATCCAACCAATGTCATGTTCCCAGGCCAAAGGGTTCCACAATCAAACCTCAGTCATGTTGCCAGTCCACAGGTTTCTGCCATCAAACCTCAGTCAAGTCCCCAGGCCACAGGGTTCCAGAATCAAGCCTCAGTCATTTTGCCAGGCCAGAGTGTTCCACCATCAAACCTCAGTCATGATCCCAGGCCACATGTTTCCACACTGAAACCTCAGACATTTTCCCAGGCCACAGGTTTCCAGAATCAAACCTCAGTCATATTCCCAGGCCACAGGGTTCCACAATCAAACCTCAGTCATGTTGCAGTCCACAGGTTTCTGCCATCAAACCTCACTCAAGTTCCCAGGCCACAAGGATCCAGAATCAAGCCTCAGTCATTTTGCCAGGCCAGAGTGTTCCACCATCAAACCTCAGTCATGATCCCAGGCCACATGTTTCCACACTGAAACCTCAGACATTTTCCCAGGCCACAGGTTTCCAGAATCAAACCTCAGTCATATTCCCAGGCCACATGGTTCCAGAATCAAACACCAGTCGTGTTCCCAGGACCCAGTGTTCCAGAATAAAACCTCAGTCATGTTCCCTGGACACAGGTTTCAAAAATAAAATCCCAGTCGTGTTCCAAGGCCACAGGGTTCCACAATTAAACCTCAGTCATGTTCCCAGGCCAGAGGGTTCAACAATCAAACCTCACTCCTATTGCCAGGCCACGGTTCCACCATCAAGCCTCAGTCATGTTCCCAGGCCAGAGTGTTCCACAATCAAACTTAAGTCATCTGGCCAGGCCACAGGATTCCACCATCAAACCTCAGTCATGTTGCCAGGCCTCAGGGTTTAACCATCAAACCTCAATCATGTTCCCAGGAAACAGGGTTCAAGAATCAAACCAATGGCATGTTCCCACGCCATGGGGTTCCAGTATCAGGCCTCAGTCATGTTCCCAGTACACAGGGTTCCACCATCAAACCTCAGTCATGTTGCCAGTCAACAGGTTTCTGTGATCAAACCACAGTCAAGTTCCCAGGACCCAGGGTTCCAGAATCAAGCCTCAGTCATGTTGCCAGGCCACAGGGTACCACCATCAAACCTCAGTCATGTTCCCAGGCCACAGGGTTCCTCCATCAAACCTCAATCATGTTCCCAGGACACAGGGTTCAAGAATCAAACCAATGTCAAGTTCCCAGGCCATCGGTTTCCAGTACCAGGCCACAGTCATGTTTCCAGGGTACAGGGTTCCACAATCAACCCTCAGTCATGTTGCCAGTCCACAGGTTTCTGCCATCGAAACTCAGGCAAGTGTCCAGGCCACAGGGTTCCAGAATTAAGCCTCAGTCATTTTGCCAGGCCAGAGTGTTCCACCATCAAACCTCAGTCATGATCCCAGGCCACATGTTTCCACAATGAAACCTCAGACATTTTCCCAAGCCACAGGTTTCCAGAATCAAACCGATTTCATGTTCCCAGGCAACAGGGTACCAGAATCCAAACCGATGTCATGTTCCCAGGCCACAGGATTCCACAATCTAACATCATGCATGTTCCCAGGCCAATGGTTTCCAGAATCAAACCTCAGTCATATTCCCAGGGCACACGGTTAAAAAATCAAACCTCAGTCATGTTGCAGTCCACAGGTTTCTGCCATCAAAACTCAGTCAATTTCCCAGGCAACAGGGTTCCAGAATCAAGCCTTAGTCATGTTGCCAGGCCAGAGAGTTCTGCCATCAAACCTCAGTCATGTTCCCAGGCCACAGGGTTCCAAAAGCAAACCTCAGTCTTGTTCCCGGGACACAGGTTTCCACAATCAACCCGATATCATGTTCCGTGGCAAGAGTCTTCCAGCATCAAACCTCAGTCATGTTGCCAGGCCACAAGTTTCCACCATCAAACCTCAGACATGTTCCCAGGCCACAGGGTTAAAGAATCAAACCGTTCTCATGTTTCCAGGCCACAGGGTTCCAGAATCTACCGATGTCATGTTCCCAGGCCACAGGATTCCACAATCAAACATCAGTCATGTTTCCAGGACAATGGTTTCCAGAATCAAACCTCAGTCATATTCCTAGGCCACAGGGTTCCTGAATGCAACCGATGTCATGTTCCCAGGGCACAGGGCTCCACAATCAAACCTCAGTCATGTTCCCAGGCCACAGGGCTCCACAATCAAACCTCAGTCATGTTCCCAGGCCACAGGCTTCCAGAATCTAACAGATGTCATGTTCACAGGCCACAGGTTTCCAGATTCAAACCACAGTCATGTTCAAAGGCCAGAGGTTTCCACAATCAAACCTCAGTCATATTCCCAGGCCACAGGGTTCCAGAATCCAAGCAATGTCATGTTCCCAGGCCAAAGGGTTCCACAATCAAACCTCAGTCATGTTGCCAGTCCACAGGTTTCTGCGATCAAACCTCAGTCAAGTCCCCAGGCCACAGGGTTCCAGAATCAAGCCTCAGTCATTTTGCCAGGCCAGAGTGTTCCACCATCAAACCTCAGTCATGATCCCAGGCCACATGATTCCACACTGAAACCTCAGACATTTTCCCAGGCCACAGGTTTCCAGAATCAAACCTCAGTCATATTCCCAGGCCACAGGGTTCCACAATCAAACCTCAGTCATGTTGCAGTCCACAGGTTTCTGCCATCAAACCTCACTCAAGTTCCCAGGCCACAAGGATCCAGAATCAAGCCTCAGTCATTTTGCCAGGCCAGAGTGTTCCACCATCAAACCTCAGTCATGATCCCAGGCCACATGTTTCCACACTGAAACCTCAGACATTTTCCCAGGCCACAGGTTTCCAGAATCAAACCTCAGTCATATTCCCAGGCCACATGGTTCCAGAATCAAACACCAGTCGTGTTCCCAGGACCCAGTGTTCCAGAATAAAACCTCAGTCATGTTCCCTGGACACAGGTTTCAAAAATAAAATCCCAGTCATGTTCCAAGGCCACAGGGTTCCACAATTAAACCTCAGTCATGTTCCCAGGCCAGAGGGTTCAACAATCAAACCTCACTCCTATTGCCAGGCCACGGTTCCACCATCAAGCCTCAGTCATGTTCCCAGGCCAGAGTGTTCCACAATCAAACTTAAGTCATCTGGCCAGGCCACAGGATTCCACCATCAAACCTCAGTCATGTTGCCAGGCCACAGGGTTTAACCATCAAACCTCAATCATGTTCCCAGGAAACAGGGTACAAGAATCAAACCAATGGCATGTTCCCACGCCATGGGGTTACAGTATCAGGCCTCAGTCATGTTCCCAGTACACAGGGTTCCACCATCAAACCTCAGTCATGTTGCCAGTCAACAGGTTTCTGTGATCAAACCACAGTCAAGTTCCCAGGACCCAGGGTTCCAGAATCAAGCCTCAGTCATGTTGCCAGGCCACAGGGTACCACCATCAAACCTCAGTCATGTTCCCAGGCCACAGGGTTCCTCCATCAAACCTCAATCATGTTCCCAGGACACAGGGTTCAAGAATCAAACCAATGTCAAGTTCCCAGGCCATCGGTTTCCAGTACCAGGCCACAGTCATGTTTCCAGGGTACAGGGTTCCACAATCAACCCTCAGTCATGTTGCCAGTCCACAGGTTTCTGCCATCGAAACTCAGGCAACTGTCCAGGCCACAGGGTTCCAGAATTAAGCCTCAGTCATTTTGCCAGGCCAGAGTGTTCCACCATCAAACCTCAGTCATGATCCCAGGCCACATGTTTCCACAATGAAACCTCAGACATTTTCCCAAGCCACAGGTTTCCAGAATCCAACCGATTTCATGTTCCCAGGCAACAGGGTACCAGAATCCAAACCGATGTCATGTTCCCAGGCCACAGGATTCCACAATCTAACATCATGCATGTGCCCAGGCCAATGGTTTCCAGAATCAAACCTCAGTCATATTCCCAGGGCACACGGTTCCAAAATCAAACCTCAGTCATGTTCGCAGGCCATACGTTTCAACAAACAAATCTCAGTCATGTTCCCAGGACACAGGTGTCCAGAATCAAACCTCAGTCATGTTCCCAGGGAACAGGCATCCAGAAACAAACCTCAGTCATGTTCCCAGGCCACAGGGTTAAAGAATCAAACCGTTCTCATGTTTCCAGGCCACAGGGTTCCAGAATCTACCGATGTCATGTTCCCAGGCCACAGGATTCCACAATCAAACATCAGTCATGTTTCCAGGACAATGGTTTCCAGAATCAAACCTCAGTCATATTCCTAGGCCACAGGGTTCCTGAATGCAACCGATGACATGTTCCCAGGGCACAGGGCTCCACAATCAAACCTCAGTCATGTTCCCAGGCCACAGGGTTCCAGAATCCAACCGAAGTCATGTTCCCAGGCCACAGGGTTCCAGAATCCAACAGATGTCATGTTCACAGGCCACAGGTTTCCAGATTCAAACCACAGTCATGTTCAAAGGCCAGAGGTTTCCACAATCAAACCTCAGTCATATTCCCAGGCCACAGGGTTCCAGAATCCAACCAATGTCATGTTCCCAGGCCCAAGGGTTCCACAATCAAACCTCAGTCATGTTGCCAGTCCACAGGTTTCTGCCATCAAACCTCAGTCAAGTCCCCAGGCCACAGGGTTCCAGAATCAAGCCTCAGTCATTTTGCCAGGCCAGAGTGTTCCACCATCAAACCTCAGTCATGATCCCAGGCCACATGTTTCCACACTTAAAACTCAGACATTTTCCCAGGCCACAGGTTTCCAGAATCAAACCTCAGTCATATTCCCAGGCCACAGGGTTCCACAATCAAACCTCAGTCATGTTGCAGTCCACAGGTTTCTGCCATCAAACCTCACTCAAGTTCCCAGGCCACAGGATTCCAGAATCAAGCCTCAGTCATTTTGCCAGGCCACAGGGTTCCACCATCAAACCTCAGTCATGTTGATAGGCCACAAGGTTCAACCATCAAACCTCAGTCATGTTCCCAGGAAACAGGATTCCAGAATCAAACCAATGGCATGTTCCCACACCACGGGGTTCCAGTATCAGGCCTCATTCATGTTCCCACTGCACAAGGTTCCACCATCAAACCTCATTCATGTTGCCAGTTCACAGCTTTCTGCTATCAAACCACAGTCAAGTTCCCAGGACACAGGGTTCCAGAAACAAGCCTCAGTAATGGTGCCAGGCCAGAGGGTACCACCATCAAAACTCAGTCATGTTCCCAGGCCACAGGATTCCTCCATCAAACCTCAATCATCTTCCCAGGACACAGGGTTGAGAATCAAACCAATGTCAAGTTCCAAGGACATGGTTTTCCATTACCAGGCCACAGTCATGTTTTCAGGGCACAGGGTTCCACAATCAAACCTCAGTCATGTTGCAGTCCACAGGTTTCTGCCATCAAACCTCACTCAAGTTCCCAGGCCCCAGGGTTCCAGAATCAAGCCTCAGTCATTTTGCCAGGCCAGAGTGTTCCACCATCAAACCTCAGTCATGATCCCAGGCCACATGTTTCCACACTGAAACCTCAGACATTTTCCCAGGCCACAGGTTTCCAGAATCAAACCTCAGTCATATTCCCAGGCCACATGGTTCCAGAATCAAACCCCAGTCGTGTTCCCAAGACCCAGGGTTCCAGAATAAAACCTCAGTCATGTTCCCAGGACACAGGTTTCAAAAATAAAATCCCAGTCATGTTCCAAGGCCACAGGGTTCCACAATTAAACCTCAGTCATGTTCCCAGGCCAGAGGGTTCAACAATCAAACCTCAGTCCTATTGCCAGGCCACGGTTCGATCATCAAACCTCAGTCATGTTGCCAGGCCACAGGGTTCAACCATCAAACCTCAATCATGTTCCCAGGAAACAGGGTTCAAGAATCAAACCAATGGCATGTTCCCACGCCACGGAGTTCCAGTATCAGGCCTCAGTCATGTTCCCAGTACACAGGGTTCCACCATCAAACCTCAGTCATGTTGCCAGTCAACAGGTTTCTGTGATCAAACCACAGTCAAGTTCCCAGGACACAGGGTTCCAGAATCAAGTCTCAGTCATGTTCCCAGGCCACAGGGTTCCTCCATCAAACCTCAATCATGTTCCCAGGACACAGGGTTCAAGAATCAAACCAATGTCAATTTCCCAGGCCATCGGTTTCCAGTACCAGGCCACAGTCATGTTTCCAGGGTACAGGGTTCCACAATCCACCCTCAGTCATGTTGCCAGTCCACAGGTTTCTGCCATCGAAACTCAGGCAAGTGTCCAGGCCACAGGGTTCCAGAATTAAGCCTCAGTCATTTTGCCAGGCCAGAGTGTTCCACCATCAAACCTCAGTCATGATCCCAGGCCACATGTTTCCACAATGAAACCTCAGACATTTTCCCAAGCCACAGGTTTCCAGAATCAAACCGATTTCATGTTCCCAGGCAACAGGGTACCAGAATCCAAACCGATGTCATGTTCCCAGGCCACAGGATTCCACAATCTAACATCATGCATGTTCCCAGGCCAATGGTTTCCAGAATCAAACCTCAGTCATATTCCCAGGGCACACGGTTCCAAAATCAAACCTCAGTCATGTTCGCAGGCCATACGTTTCAACAAACAAATCTCAGTCATGTTCCCAGGACACAGGTGTCCAGAATCAAACCTCAGTCATGTTCCCAGGGAACAGGCATCCAGAAACAAACCTCAGTCATGTTCCCAGGCCACAGGGTTCCAAAAGCAAACCTCAGTCTTGTTCCCGGGACACAGGTTTCCACAATCAACCCGATATCATGTTCCGTGGCAAGAGTCTTCCAGCATCAAACCTCTGTCATGTTGCCAGGCCACAAGTTTCCACCATCAAACCTCAGACATGTTCCCAGGCCACAGGGTTAAAGAATCAAACCGTTCTCATGTTTCCAGGCCACAGGGTTCCAGAATCTACCGATGTCATGTTCCCAGGCCACAGGATTCCACAATCAAACATCAGTCATGTTTCCAGGACAATGGTTTCCAGAATCAAACCTCAGTCATATTCCTAGGCCACAGGGTTCCTGAATGCAACCGATGTCATGTTCCCAGGGCACAGGGCTCCACAATCAAACCTCAGTCATGTTCCCAGGCCACAGGGTTCCTGAATGCAACCGATGTCATGTTCCCAGGCCACAGGGTTCCACAATCAAACCTCAGTCATGTTGCCAGTCCACAGTTTTCTGCCATCAAAACTCAGTCAAGTTCCCAGGCCACAGGGTTCCAGAATCAAGCCTTAGTCATGTTGCCAGGCCAGAGAGTTCTGCCATCAAACCTCAGTCATGATCCCAGGCCACATGTTTCCACACTGAAACCTCAGACATTTTCCCAGGCCACAGGTTTCCAGAATCAAACCTCAGTCATATTCCCAGGACACATGGTTCCAGAATCAAACCTCAGTCATGTTCGCAGGCCACAGGTTTCAACAATCAAACCTCAGTCATGTTCGCAGGCCACAGGTTTCAACAATCAAACCTCAGTCATGTTTCCAGGACACAGGTGTGCAGAATCAAACCTCAGTCATGTTCCCAGGCCACAGGGTTCCAGAATCCAACCGATGTCATTTTCTCAGGCCACAGGGTTCCAGAAGCAAACCTCAGTCTTGTTCCCAGATCACAGGGTTCCAGAATCATCCCGATATCATATTCCCTGGCCACAGTCTTCCAGAATCAAACCTCAGTCATGTTGCCAGGCCACAGGTTTCCACCATCAAACCTCAGACATGTTCCCAGGCCACAGGTTTACAGAATCAAACCGTTCTCATGTTCCCAGGACACAGGGTTCCAGAATACACCGATGTTATGTTCCCAGGCCACAGGGTTCCAGAATCAATCCTCAGTTATGTTCCAGGCTACAGGGTTCCAGAATAAAACCTCAGTCATGTTCCCAGGCCACAGCGTCCAGAACCAAGGCTCAGTCAGGATCCCAGGGCACAGTATTCCACAATCTAAACAGATGTCATGTTCCCAGGCCACAGGTTTCAACAATCAAACCTCAGACATTTTCCCAGACCACAGGTGTCCAGAATCAAACCTCAGTCATGTTCCCAGGGATCAGGCTTCTAGAAAAAAATCTCTGTCATGTTCCCAGGCAACAGGGCTCCAGAATCCAACCGATGTCATGTTCCCAGGCCACAGGGCTCCACAATCAAACCTCAGTCATGTTCCCAGGCCACAGGCTTCCAGAATCTAACAGATGTCATGTTCACAGGCCACAGGTTTCCAGATTCAAACCACAGTCATGTTCAAAGGCCAGAGGATTCCACAATCAAACCTCAGTCATATTCCCAGGCCACAGGGTTCCAGAATCCAACCTCAGTCATGTTCCCAGGCCAAAGGGTTCCACAATCAAACCTCAGTCATGTTGCCAGTCCACAGGTTTCTGCCATCAAACCTCAGTCAAGTCCCCAGGCCACAGGGTTCCAGAATCAAGCCTCAGTCATTTTGCCAGGCCAGAGTGTTCCACCATCAAACCTCAGTCATGATCCCAGGCCACATGTTTCCACACTGAAACCTCAGACATTTTCCCAGGCCACAGGTTTCCAGAATCAAACCTCAGTCATATTCCCAGGCCACAGGGTTCCACAATCAAACCTCAGTCATGTTGCAGTCCACAGGTTTCTGCCATCAAACCTCACTCAAGTTCCCAGGCCACAAGGATCCAGAATCAAGCCTCAGTCATTTTGCCAGGCCAGAGTGTTCCACCATCAAACCTCAGTCATGATCCCAGGCCACATGTTTCCACACTGAAACCTCAGACATTTTCCCAGGCCACAGGTTTCCAGAATCAAACCTCAGTCATATTCCCAGGCCACATGGTTCCAGAATCAAACACCAGTCGTGTTCCCAGGACCCAGTGTTCCAGAATAAAACCTCAGTCATGTTCCCTGGACACAGGTTTCAAAAATAAAATCCCAGTCATGTTCCAAGGCCACAGGGTTCCACAATTAAACCTCAGTCATGTTCCCAGGCCAGAGGGTTCAACAATCAAACCTCACTCCTATTGCCAGGCCACGGTTCCACCATCAAGCCTCAGTCATGTTCCCAGGCCAGAGTGTTCCACAATCAAACTTAAGTCATCTGGCCAGGCCACAGGATTCCACCATCAAACCTCAGTCATGTTGCCAGGCCACAGGGTTTAACCATCAAACCTCAATCATGTTCCCAGGAAACAGGGTTCAAGAATCAAATCAATGGCATGTTCCCACTCCATGGGGTTCCAGTATCAGGCCTCAGTCATGTTGCCAGTACACAGGGTTCCACCATCAAACCTCAGTCATGTTGCCAGTCAACAGGTTTCTGTGATCAAACCACAGTCAAGTTCCCAGGACCCAGGGTTCCAGAATCAAGCCTCAGTCATGTTGCCAGGCCACAGGGTACCACCATCAAACCTCAGTCATGTTCCCAGGCCACAGGGTTCCTCCATCAAACCTCAATCATGTTCCCAGGACACAGGGTTCAAGAATCAAACCAATGTCAAGTTCCCAGGCCATCGGTTTCCAGTACCAGGCCACAGTCATGTTTCCAGGGTACAGGGTTCCACAATCAACCCTCAGTCATGTTGCCAGTCCACAGGTTTCTGCCATCGAAACTCAGGCAAGTGTGCAGGCCACAGGGTTCCAGAATTAAGCCTCAGTCATTTTGCCAGGCCAGAGTGTTCCACCATCAAACCTCAGTCATGATCCCAGGCCACATGTTTCCACAATGAAACCTCAGACATTTTCCCAAGCCACAGGTTTCCAGAATCAAACCGATTTCATGTTCCCAGGCAACAGGGTACCAGAATCCAAACCGATGTCATGTTCCCAGGCCACAGGATTCCACAATCTAACATCATGCATGTTCCCAGGCCAATGGTTTCCAGAATCAAACCTCAGTCATATTCCCAGGGCACACGGTTCCAAAATCAAACCTCAGTCATGTTCGCAGGCCATACGTTTCAACAAACAAATCTCAGTCATGTTCCCAGGACACAGGTGTCCAGAATCAAACCTCAGTCATGTTCCCAGGGAACAGGCATCCAGAAACAAACCTCAGTCATGTTCCCAGGCCACAAGGTTCCAAAAGCAAACCTCAGTCTTGTTCCCGGGACACAGGTTTCCACAATCAACCCGATATCATGTTCCGTGGCAAGAGTCTTCCAGCATCAAACCTCAGTCATGTTGCCAGGCCACAAGTTTCCACCATCAAACCTCAGACATGTTCCCAGGCCACAGGGTTAAAGAATCAAACCGTTCTCATGTTTCCAGGCCACAGGGTTCCAGAATCTACCGATGTCATGTTCCCAGGCCACAGGATTCCACAATCAAACATCAGTCATGTTTCCAGGACAATGGTTTCCAGAATCAAACCTCAGTCATATTCCTAGGCCACAGGGTTCCTGAATGCAACCGATGTCATGTTCCCAGGGCACAGGGCTCCACAATCAAACCTCAGTCATGTTCCCAGGCCACAGGGTTCCTGAATGCAACCGATGTCATTTTCCCAGGCCACAGGGTTCCACAATCAAACCTCAGTCATGTTGCCAGTCCACAGTTTTCTGCCATCAAAACTCAGTCAAGTTCCCAGGCCACAGGGTTCCAGAATCAAGCCTTAGTCATGTTGCCAGGCCAGAGAGTTCTGCCATCAAACCTCAGTCATGATCCCAGGCCACATGTTTCCACACTGAAACCTCAGACATTTTCCCAGGCCACAGGTTTCCAGAATCAAACCTCAGTCATATTCCCAGGACACATGGTTCCAGAATCAAACCTCAGTCATGTTCGCAGGCCACAGGTTTCAACAATCAAACCTCAGTCATGTTCGCAGGCCACAGGTTTCAACAATCAAACCTCAGTCATGTTTCCAGGACACAGGTGTGCAGAATCAAACCTCAGTCATGTTCCCAGGCCACAGGGTTCCAGAATCCAACCGATGTCATTTTCTCAGGCCACAGGGTTCCAGAAGCAAACCTCAGTCTTGTTCCCAGATCACAGGGTTCCAGAATCATCCCGATATCATATTCCCTGGCCACAGTCTTCCAGAATCAAACCTCAGTCATGTTGCCAGGCCACAGGTTTCCACCATCAAACCTCAGACATGTTCCCAGGCCACAGGTTTACAGAATCAAACCGTTCTCATGTTCCCAGGACACAGGGTTCCAGAATACACCGATGTCATGTTCCCAGGCCACAGGGTTCCAGAATCAATCCTCAGTTATGTTCCAGGCTACAGGGTTCCAGAATAAAACCTCAGTCATGTTCCCAGGCCACAGCGTCCAGAACCAAGGCTCAGTCAGGATCCCAGGGCACAGTATTCCACAATCTAAACAGATGTCATGTTCCCAGGCCACAGGTTTCAACAATCAAACCTCAGACATTTTCCCAGGCTACAGGTGTCCAGAATCAAACCTCAGTCATGTTCCCAGGGATCAGGCTTCTAGAAAAAAATCTCTGTCATGTTCCAAGGCAACAGGGCTCCAGAATCCAACCGATGTCATGTTCCCAGGCCACAGGGCTCCACAATCAAACCTCAGTCATGTTCCCAGGCCACAGGCTTCCAGAATCTAACAGATGTCATGTTCACAGGCCACAGGTTTCCAGATTCAAACCACAGTCATGTTCAAAGGCCAGAGGTTTCCACAATCAAACCTCAGTCATATTCCCAGGCCACAGGGTTCCAGAATCCAACCAATGTCATGTTCCCAGGCCAAAGGGTTCCACAATCAAACCTCAGTCATGTTGCCAGTCCACAGGTTTCTGCCATCAAACCTCAGTCAAGTCCCCAGGCCACAGGGTTCCAGAATCAAGCCTCAGTCATTTTGCCAGGCCAGAGTGTTCCACCATCAAACCTCAGTCATGATCCCAGGCCACATGTTTCCACACTGAAACCTCAGACATTTTCCCAGGCCACAGGTTTCCAGAATCAAACCTCAGTCATATTCCCAGGCCACAGGGTTCCACAATCAAACCTCAGTCATGTTGCAGTCCACAGGTTTCTGCCATCAAACCTCACTCAAGTTCCCAGGCCACAAGGATCCAGAATCAAGCCTCAGTCATTTTGCCAGGCCAGAGTGTTCCACCATCAAACCTCAGTCATGATCCCAGGCCACATGTTTCCACACTGAAACCTCAGACATTTTCCCTGGCCACAGGTTTCCAGAATCAAACCTCAGTCATATTCCCAGGCCACATGGTTCCAGAATCAAACACCAGTCGTGTTCCCAGGACCCAGTGTTCCAGAATAAAACCTCAGTCATGTTCCCTGGACACAGGTTTCAAAAATAAAATCCCAGTCGTGTTCCAAGGCCACAGGGTTCCACAATTAAACCTCAGTCATGTTCCCAGGCCAGAGGGTTCAACAATCAAACCTCACTCCTATTGCCAGGCCACGGTTCCACCATCAAGCCTCAGTCATGTTCCCAGGCCAGAGTGTTCCACAATCAAACTTAAGTCATCTGGCCAGGCCACAGGATTCCACCATCAAACCTCAGTCATGTTGCCAGGCCTCAGGGTTTAACCATCAAACCTCAATCATGTTCCCAGGAAACAGGGTTCAAGAATCAAACCAATGGCATGTTCCCACGCCATGGGGTTCCAGTATCAGGCCTCAGTCATGTTCCCAGTACACAGGGTTCCACCATCAAACCTCAGTCATGTTGCCAGTCAACAGGTTTCTGTGATCAAACCACAGTCAAGTTCCCAGGACACAGGGTTCCAGAATCAAGCCTCAGTCATGTTGCCAGGCCAGAGTGTTCCACCATCAAACCTCAGTCATGATCCCAGGCCACATGTTTCCACAATGAAACCTCAGACATTTTCCCAAGCCACAGGTTTCCATAATCAAACCGATTTCATGTTCCCAGGCAACAGGGTCCCAGAATCCAAACCGATGTCATGTTCCCAGGCCACAGGATTCCACAATCTAACATCATGCATGTTCCCAGGCCAATGGTTTCCAGAATCAAACCTCAGTCATATTCCCAGGGCACACGGTTCCAAAATCAAACCTCAGTCATGTTCGCAGGCCATACGTTTCAACAAACAAATCTCAGTCATGTTCCCAGGACACAGGTGTCCAGAATCAAACCTCAGTCATGTTCCCAGGGAACAGGCATCCAGAAACAAACCTCAGTCATGTTCCCAGGCCACAGGGTTCCAAAAGCAAACCTCAGTCATGTTGCCAGTCCACAGTTTTCTGCCATCAAAACTCAATTTCCCAGGCAACAGGGTTCCAGAATCAAGCCTTAGTCATGTTGCCAGGCCAGAGAGTTCTGCCATCAAACCTCAGTCATGATCCCAGGCCACATGTTTCCACACTGAAACCTCAGACATTTTCCCAGGCCACAGGTTTCCAGAGTCAAACCTCAGTCATATTCCCAGGACACATGGTTCCAGAATCAAACCTCAGTCATGTTCGCAGGCCACAGGTTTCAACAATCAAACCTCAGTCATGTTCGCAGGCCACAGGTTTCAACAATCAAACGTCAGTCATGTTCCCAGGACACAGGTGTGCAGAATCAAACCTCAGTCATGTTCCCAGGCCACAGGGTTCCAGAATCCAACCGATGTCATTTTCTCAGGCCACAGGGTTCCAGAAGCAAACCTCAGTCTTGTTCCCAGATCACAGGGTTCCAGAATCATCCCGATATCATATTCCCTGGCCACAGTCTTCCAGAATCAAACCTCAGTCATGTTGCCAGGCCACAGGTTTCCACCATCAAACCTCAGACATGTTCCCAGGCCACAGGGTTCCAGAATCAAACCGTTCTCATGTTCCCAGGACACAGGGTTCCAGAATACACCGATGTCATGTTCCCAGGCCACAGGGTTCCAGAATCAATCCTCAGTTATGTTCCAGGCTACAGGGTTCCAGAATAAAACCTCAGTCATGTTCCCAGTCCACAGCGTCCAGAAACAAGGCTCAGTCAGGATCCCAGGGCACAGTATTCCACAATCTAAACAGATGTCATGTTCCCAGGCCACAGGTTTCAACAGTCAAACCTCAGACATTTTCCCAGGCCACAGGTGTCCAGAATCAAACCTCAGTCATGTTCCCAGGGATCAGGCTTCTAGAAAAAAATCTCTGTCATGTTCCCAGGCAACAGGGTTCCAGAATCCAACCGATGTCATGTTCCCAGGCCACAGGGCTCCACAATCAAACCTCAGTCATGTTCCCAGGCTACAGGCTTCCAGAATCTAACAGATGTCATGTTCACAGGCCACAGGTTTCCAGATTCAAACCACAGTCATGTTCAAAGGCCAGAGGTTTCCACAATCAAACCTCAGTCATATTCCCAGGCCACAGGGTTCCAGAATCCAACCAATGTCATGTTCCCAGGCCAAAGGGTTCCACAATCAAACCTCAGTCATGTTGCCAGTCCACAGGTTTCTGCCATCAAACCTCAGTCAAGTCCCCAGGCCACAGGGTTCCAGAATCAAGCCTCAGTCATGTTCCCAGGCCAGAGTGTTCCACAATCAAACTTAAGTCATCTGGCCAGGCCACAGGATTCCACCATCAAACCTCAGTCATGTTGCCAGGCCACAGGGTTTAACCATCAAACCTCAATCATGTTCCCAGGAAACAGGGTTCAAGAATCAAACCAATGGCATGTTCCCACGCCATGGGGTTCCAGTATCAGGCCTCAGTCATGTTCCCAGTACACAGGGTTCCACCATCAAACCTCAGTCATGTTGCCAGTCAACAGGTTTCTGTGATCAAACCACAGTCAAGTTCCCAGGACACAGGGTTCCAGAATCAAGCCTCAGTCATGTTGCCAGGCCACAGGGTACCACCATCAAACCTCAGTCATGTTCCCAGGCCACAGGGTTCCTGCATCAAACCTCAATCATGTTCCCAGGACACAGGTTTCCACAATCAAACCAATGTCAAGTTCCCAGGCCATGGGTTTCCAGTACCAGGCCGTAGTCATGTTTCCAGGGTACAGGGTTCCACAATCAACCCTCAGTCATGTTGCCAGTCCACAGGTTTCTGCCATCAAAACTCAGGCAAGTGTCCAGGCCACAGGGTTCCAGAATTAAGCCTCAGTCATTTTGCCAGGCCAGAGTGTTCCACCATCAAACCTCAGTCATGATCCCAGGCCACATGTTTCCACAATGAAACCTCAGACATTTTCCCAAGCCACAGGTTTCCAGAATCAAACCGATTTCATGTTCCCAGGCAACAGGGTACCAGAATCCAAACCGATGTCATGTTCCCAGGCCACAGGATTCCACAATCTAACATCATGCATGTTCCCAGGCCAATGGTTTCCAGAATCAAACCTCAGTCATATTCCCAGGGCACACGGTTCCAAAATCAAACCTCAGTCATGTTCGCAGGCCACAGGTTTCAACAATCAAACCTCAGTCATGTTCGCAGGCCACAGGTTTCAACAATCAAACGTCAGTCATGTTCCCAGGACACAGGTGTGCAGAATCAAACCTCAGTCATGTTCCCAGGCCACAGGGTTCCAGAATCCAACCGATGTCATTTTCTCAGGCCACAGGGTTCCAGAAGCAAACCTCAGTCTTGTTCCCAGATCACAGGGTTCCAGAATCATCCCGATATCATATTCCCTGGCCACAGTCTTCCAGAATCAAACCTCAGTCATGTTGCCAGGCCACAGGTTTCCACCATCAAACCTCAGACATGTTCCCAGGCCACAGGGTTCCAGAATCAAACCGTTCTCATGTTCCCAGGACACAGGGTTCCAGAATACACCGATGTCATGTTCCCAGGCCACAGGGTTCCAGAATCAATCCTCAGTTATGTTCCAGGCTACAGGGTTCCAGAATAAAACCTCAGTCATGTTCCCAGTCCACAGCGTCCAGAACCAAGGCTCAGTCAGGATCCCAGGGCACAGTATTCCACAATCTAAACAGATGTCATGTTCCCAGGCCACAGGTTTCAACAGTCAAACCTCAGACATTTTCCCAGGCCACAGGTGTCCAGAATCAAACCTCAGTCATGTTCCCAGGGATCAGGCTTCTAGAAAAAAATCTCTGTCATGTTCCCAGGCAACAGGGTTCCAGAATCCAACCGATGTCATGTTCCCAGGCCACAGGGCTCCACAATCAAACCTCAGTCATGTTCCCAGGCTACAGGCTTCCAGAATCTAACAGATGTCATGTTCACAGGCCACAGGTTTCCAGATTCAAACCACAGTCATGTTCAAAGGCCAGAGGTTTCCACAATCAAACCTCAGTCATATTCCCAGGCCACAGGGTTCCAGAATCCAACCAATGTCATGTTCCCAGGCCAAAGGGTTCCACAATCAAACCTCAGTCATGTTGCCAGTCCACAGGTTTCTGCCATCAAACCTCAGTCAAGTCCCCAGGCCACAGGGTTCCAAAATCAAGCCTCAGTCATGTTCCCAGGCCAGAGTGTTCCACAATCAAACTTAAGTCATCTGGCCAGGCCACAGGATTCCACCATCAAACCTCAGTCATGTTGCCAGGTCACAGGGTTTAACCATCAAACCTCAATCATGTTCCCAGGAAACAGGGTTCAAGAATCAAACCAATGGCATGTTCCCACGCCATGGGGTTCCAGTATCAGGCCTCAGTCATGTTCCCAGTACACAGGGTTCCACCATCAAACCTCAGTCATGTTGCCAGTCAACAGGTTTCTGTGATCAAACCACAGTCAAGTTCCCAGGACACAGGGTTCCAGAATCAAGCCTCAGTCATGTTGCCAGGCCACAGGGTACCACCATCAAACCTCAGTCATGTTCCCAGGCCACAGGGTTCCTGCATCAAACCTCAATCATGTTCCCAGGACACAGGTTTCCACAATCAAACCAATGTCAAGTTCCCAGGCCATGGGTTTCCAGTACCAGGCCGTAGTCATGTTTCCAGGGTACAGGGTTCCACAATCAACCCTCAGTCATGTTGCCAGTCCACAGGTTTCTGCCATCAAAACTCAGGCAAGTGTCCAGGCCACAGGGTTCCAGAATTAAGCCTCAGTCATTTTGCCAGGCCAGAGTGTTCCACCATCAAACCTCAGTCATGATCCCAGGCCACATGTTTCCACAATGAAACCTCAGACATTTTCCCAAGCCACAGGTTTCCAGAATCAAACCGATTTCATGTTCCCAGGCAACAGGGTACCAGAATCCAAACCGATGTCATGTTCCCAGGCCACAGGATTCCACAATCTAACATCATGCATGTTCCCAGGCCAATGGTTTCCAGAATCAAACCTCAGTCATATTCCCAGGGCACACGGTTCCAAAATCAAACCTCAGTCATGTTCGCAGGCCATACGTTTCAACAAACAAATCTCAGTCATGTTCCCAGGACACAGGTGTCCAGAATCAAACCTCAGTCATGTTCCCAGGGAACAGGCATCCAGTAACAAACCTCAGTCATGTTCCCAGGCCACAGGGTTCCAAAAGCAAACCTCAGACATGTTCCCAGGCCACAGGGTTCCTGAATGCAACCGATGTCATGTTCCCAGGCCACAGGGTTCCACAATCAAACCTCAGTCATGTTGCCAGTCCACAGTTTTCTGCCATCAAAACTCAGTCAAGTTCCCAGGCCACAGGGTTCCAGAATCAAGCCTTAGTCATGTTGCCAGGCCAGAGAGTTCTGCCATCAAACCTCAGTCATGATCCCAGGCCACAAGTTTCCACAATGAAACCTCAGTCATTTTCCCAGGCCACAGGTTTCCAGAATCAAACCTCAGTCATGTTCGCAGGCCACAGGTTTCAACAATCAAACCTCAGTCATGTTCGCAGGCCACAGGTTTCAACAATCAACCCTCAGTCATGTTCCCAGGACACAGGTGTGCAGAATCAAACCTCAGTCATGTTCCCAGGCCACAGGGTTCCAGAATCCAACCGATGTCATTTTCTCAGGCCACAGGGTTCCAGAAGCAAACCTCAGTCTTGTTCCCAGATCACAGGGTTCCAGAATCATCCCAATATCATATTCCCTGGCCACAGTCTTCCAGAATCAAACCTCAGTCATGTTGCCAGGCCACAGGTTTCCACCATCAAACCTCAGACATGTTCCCAGGCCACAGGGTTCCAGAATCAAACCGTTCTCATGTTCCCAGGACACAGGGTTCCAGAATACACCGATGTCATGTTCCCAGGCCACAGGGCTCCAGAATCAATCCTCATTTATGTTTCAGGCTACATTGTTCTAGAATAAAACCTCAGTCATGTTCCCAGTCCACAGCGTCCAGAACCAAGGCTCAGTCAGGATCCCAGGGCACAGTATTCCACAATCTAAACAGATGTCATGTTCCCAGGCCACAGGTTTCAACAATCAAACCTCAGACATTTTCCCAGGCCACAGGTGTCCAGAATCAAACCTCAGTCATGTTCCCAGGGATCAGGCTTCTAGAAAAAAATCTCTGTCATGTTCCCAGGCAACAGGGTTCCAGAATCCAACCGATGTCATGTTCCCAGGCCAAAGGGCTCCACAATCAAACCTCAGTCATGTTCCCAGGCCACAGGCTTCCAGAATCTAACAGATGTCATGTTCACAGGCCACAGGTTTCCAGATTCAAACCACAGTCATGTTCAAAGGCCAGAGGTTTCCACAATCAAACCTCAGTCATATTCCCAGGCCACAGGGTTCCAGAATCCAACCAATGTCATGTTCCCAGGCCAAAGGGTTCCACAATCAAACCTCAGTCATGTTGCCAGTCCACAGGTTTCTGCCATCAAACCTCAGTCAAGTCCCCAGGCCACAGGGTTCCAGAATCAAGCCTCAGTCATTTTGCCAGGCCAGAGTGTTCCACCATCAAACCTCAGTCATGATCCCAGGCCACATGTTTCCACACTGAAACCTCAGACATTTTCCCAGTCCACAGGTTTCCAGAATCAAACCTCAGTCATATTCCCAGGCCACAGGGTTCCACAATCAAACCTCAGTCATGTTGCAGTCCACAGGTTTCTGCCATCAAACCTCACTCAATTCCCAGGCCACAAGGATCCAGAATCAAGCCTCAGTCATTTTGCCAGGCCAGAGTGTTCCACCATCAAACCTCAGTCATGATCCCAGGCCACATGTTTCCACACTGAAACCTCAGACATTTTCCCAGGCCACAGGTTTCCAGAATCAAACCTCAGTCATATTCCCAGGCCACATGGTTCCAGAATCAAACACCAGTCGTGTTCCCAGGACACAGTGTTCCAGAATAAAACCTCAGTCATGTTCCCTGGACACAGGTTTCAAAAATAAAATCCCAGTCATGTTCCAAGGCCACAGGGTTCCACCATCAAGCCTCAGTCATGTTCCCAGGCCAGAGTGTTCCACAATCAAACTTAAGTCATCTGGCCAGGCCACAGGATTCCACCATCAAACCTCAGTCATGTTGCCAGGCCACAGGGTTTAACCATCAAACCTCAATCATGTTCCCAGGAAACAGGGTTCAAGAATCAAACCAATGGCATGTTCCCACGCCATGGGGTTCCAGTATCAGGCCTCAGTCATGTTCCCAGTACACAGGGTTCCACCATCAAACCTCAGTCATGTTGCCAGTCAACAGGTTTCTGTGATCAAACCACAGTCAAGTTCCCAGGACACAGGGTTCCAGAATCAAGCCTCAGTCATGTTGCCAGGCCACAGGGTACCACCATCAAACCTCAGTCATGTTCCCAGGCCACAGGGTTCCTCCATCAAACCTCAATCATGTTCCCAGGACACAGGGTTCAAGAATCAAACCAATGTCAAGTTCCCAGGCCATCGGTTTCCAGTACCAGGCCACAGTCATGTTTCCAGGGTACAGGGTTCCACAATCAACCCTCAGTCATGTTGCCAGTCCACAGGTTTCTGCCATCGAAACTCAGGCAAGTGTCCAGGCCACAGGGTTCCAGAATTAAGCCTCAGTCATTTTGCCAGGCCAGAGTGTTCCACCATCAAACCTCAGTCATGATCCCAGGCCACATGTTTCCACAATGAAACCTCAGACATTTTCCCAAGCCACAGGTTTCCAGAATCAAACCGATTTCATGTTCCCAGGCAACAGGGTACCAGAATCCAAACCGATGTCATGTTCCCAGGCCACAGGGTTCCACAGTCAAACCTCAGTCATGTTGCCAGTCCACAGTTTTCTGCCATCAAAACTCAGTCAAGTTCCCAGGCCACAGGGTTCCAGAATCAAGCCTTAGTCATGTTGCCAGGCCAGAGAGTTCTGCCATCAAACCTCAGTCATGATCCCAGGCCACATGTTTCCACACTGAAACCTCAGACATTTTCCCAGGCCACAGGTTTCCAGAATCAAACCTCAGTCATATTCCCAGGACACATGGTTCCAGATTCAAACCTCAGTCATGTTCGCAGGCCACAGGTTTCAACAATCAAACCTCAGTCATGTTCGCAGGCCACAGGTTTCAACAATCAAACCTCAGTCATGTTTCCAGGACACAGGTGTGCAGAATCAAACCTCAGTCATGTTCCCAGGCCACAGGGTTCCAGAATCCAACCGATGTCATTTTCTCAGGCCACAGGGTTCCAGAAGCAAACCTCAGTCTTGTTCCCAGATCACAGGGTTCCAGAATCATCCCGATATCATATTCCCTGGCCACAGTCTTCCAGAATCAAACCTCAGTCATGTTGCCAGGCCACAGGTTTCCACCATCAAACCTCAGACATGTTCCCAGGCCACAGGGTTCCAGAATCAAACCGTTCTCATGTTCCCAGGACACAGGGTTCCAGAATACACCGATGTCATGTTCCCAGGCCACAGGGTTCCAGAATCAATCCTCAGTTATGTTCCAGGCTACAGGGTTCCAGAATAAAACCTCAGTCATGTTCCCAGTCCACAGCGTTCCAGAACCAAGGCTCAGTCAGGATCCCAGGGCACAGTATTCCACAATCTAAACAGATGTCATGTTCCCAGGCCACAGGTTTCAACAATCAAACCTCAGACATTTTCCCAGGCCACAGGTGTCCAGAATCAAACCTCAGTCATGTTCCCAGGGAACAGGCTTCCAGAAAAAAATCTCTGTCATGTTCCCAGGCAACAGGGTTCCAAAACCCAACCGATGTCATGTTCCCAGGCCACAGGGCTCCACAATCAAACCTCAGTCATGTTCCCAGGCCACAGGCTTCCAGAATCTAACAGATGTCATGTTCACAGGCCACAGGTTTCCAGATTCAAACCACAGTCATGTTCAAAGACCAGAGGTTTCCACAATCAAACCTCAGTCATATTCCCAGGCCACAGGGTTCCAGAATCCAACCAATGTCATGTTCCCAGGCCAAAGGGTTCCACAATCAAACCTCAGTCATGTTGCAGTCCACAGGTTTCTGCCATCAAACCTCACTCAAGTTCCCAGGCCACAAGGATCCAGAATCAAGCCTCAGTCATTTTGCCAGGCCAGAGTGTTCCACCATCAAAACTCAGTCATGATCCCAGGCCACATGTTTCCACACTGAAACCTCAGACATTTTCCCAGGCCACAGGTTTCCGGAATCAAACCTCAGTCATATTCCCAGGCCACATGGTTCCAGAATCAAACACCAGTCGTGTTCCCAGGACCCAGTGTTCCAGAATAAAACCTCAGTCATGTTCCCTGGACACAGATTTCAAAAATAAAATCCCAGTCATGTTCCAAGGCCACAGGGTTCCACAATTAAACCTCAGTCATGTTCCCAGGCCAGAGGGTTCAACAATCAAACCTCACTCCTATTGCCAGGCCACGGTTCCACCATCAAGCCTCAGTCATGTTCCCAGGCCAGAGTGTTCCACAATCAAACTTAAGTCATCTGGCCAGGCCACAGGATTCCACCATCAAACCTCAGTCAGGTTGCCAGGCCACAGGGTTTAACCATCAAACCTCAATCATGTTCCCAGGAAACAGGGTTCAAGAATCAAACCAATGGCATGTTCCCACGCCATGGGGTTCCAGTATAAGGCCTCAGTCATGTTCCCAGTACACAGGGTTCCACCATCAAACCTCAGTCATGTTGCCAGTCAACAGGTTTCTGTGATCAAACCACAGTCAAGTTCCCAGGACACAGGGTTCCAGAATCAAGCCTCAGTCATGTTGCCAGGCCACAGGGTACCACCATCAAACCTCAGTCATGTTCCCAGGCCACAGGGTTCCTCCATCAAACCTCAATCATGTTCCCAGGACACAGGGTTCAAGAATCAAACCAATGTCAAGTTCCCAGGCCATCGGTTTCCAGTACCAGGCCACAGTCATGTTTCCAGGGTACAGGGTTCCACAATCAACCCTCAGTCATGTTGCCAGTCCACAGGTTTCTGCCATCGAAACTCAGGCAAGTGTCCAGGCCACAGGGTTCCAGAATTAAGCCTCAGTCATTTTGCCAGGCCAGAGTGTTCCACCATCAAACCTCAGTCATGATCCCAGGCCACATGTTTCCACAATGAAACCTCAGACATTTTCCCAAGCCACAGGTTTCCAGAATCCAACCGATTTCATGTTCCCAGGCAACAGGGTACCAGAATCCAAACCGATGTCATGTTCCCAGGCCACAGGATTCCACAATCTAACATCATGCATGTTCCCAGGCCAATGGTTTCCAGAATCAAACCTCAGTCATATTCCCAGGGCACACGGTTCCAAAATCAAACCTCAGTCATGTTCGCAGGCCATACGTTTCAACAAACAAATCTCAGTCATGTTCCCAGGACACAGGTGTCCAGAATCAAACCTCAGTCATGTTCCCAGGGAACAGGCATCCAGAAACAAACCTCAGTCATGTTCCCAGGCCACAGGGTTCCAAAAGCAAACCTCAGTCTTGTTCCCGGGACACAGGTTTCCACAATCAACCCGATATCATGTTCCGTGGCAAGAGTCTTCCAGCATCAAACCTCAGTCATGTTGCCAGGCCACAAGTTTCCACCATCAAACCTCAGACATGTTCCCATGCCACAGGGTTAAAGAATCAAACCATTCTCATGTTTCCAGGCCACAGGGTTCCAGAATCTACCGATGTCATGTTCCCAGGCCACAGGATTCCACAATCAAACATCAGTCATGTTTCCAGGACAATGGTTTCCAGAATCAAACCTCAGTCATATTCCTAGGCCACAGGGTTCCTGAATGCAACCGATGTCATGTTCCCAGGGCACAGGGCTCCACAATCAAACCTCAGTCATGTTCCCAGGCCACAGGGTTCCTGAATGAAACCGATGTCATGTTCCCAGGCCACAGGGTTCCACAATCAAACCTCAGTCATGTTGCCAGTCCACAGTTTTCTGCCATCAAAACTCAGTCAAGTTCCCAGGCCACAGGGTTCCAGAATCAAGCCTTAGTCATGTTGCCAGGCCAGAGAGTTCTGCCATCAAACCTCAGTCATGATCCCAGGCCACATGTTTCCACACTGAAACCTCAGACATTTTCCCAGGCCACAGGTTTCCAGAATCAAACCTCAGTCATATTCCCAGGACACATGGTTCCAGAATCAAACCTCAGTCATGTTCGCAGGCCACAGGTTTCAACAATCAAACCTCAGTCATGTTCGCAGGCCACAGGTTTCAACAATCAAACCTCAGTCATGTTTCCAGGACACAGGTGTGCAGAATCAAACCTCAGTCACGTTCCCAGGCCACAGGGTTCCAGAATCCAACCGATGTCATTCTCTCAGGCCACAGGGTTCCAGAAGCAAACCTCAGTCTTGTTCCCAGATCACAGGGTTCCAGAATCATCCCGATATCATATTCCCTGGCCACAGTCTTCCAGAATCAAACCTCAGTCATGTTGCCAGGCCACAGGTTTCCACCATCAAACCTCAGACATGTTCCCAGGCCACAGGTTTACAGAATCAAACCGTTCTCATGTTCCCAGGACACAGGGTTCCAGAATACACCGATGTCATGTTCCCAGGCCACAGGGTTCCAGAATCAATCCTCAGTTATGTTCCAGGCTACAGGGTTCCAGAATAAAACCTCAGTCATGTTCCCAGTCCACAGCGTTCCAGAACCAAGGCTCAGTCAGGATCCCAGGGCACAGTATTCCACAATCTAAACAGATGTCATGTTCCCAGGCCACAGGTTTCAACAATCAAACCTCAGACATTTTCCCAGGCCACAGGTGTCCAGAATCAAACCTCAGTCATGTTCCCAGGGAACAGGCTTCCAGAAAAAAATCTCTGTCATGTTCCCAGGCAACAGGGTTCCAAAATCCAACCGATGTCATGTTCCCAGGCCACAGGGCTCCACAATCAAACCTCAGTCATGTTCCCAGGCCACAGGCTTCCAGAATCTAACAGATGTCATGTTCACAGGCCACAGGTTTCCAGATTCAAACCACAGTCATGTTCAAAGGCCAGAGGTTTCCACAATCAAACCTCAGTCATATTCCCAGGCCACAGGGTTCCAGAATCCAACCAATGTCATGTTCCCAGGCCAAAGGATTCCACAATCAAACCTCAGTCATGTTGCCAGTCCACAGGTTTCTGCCATCAAACCTCAGTCAAGTCCCCAGGCCACAGGGTTCCAGAATCAAGCCTCAGTCATTTTGCCAGGCCAGAGTGTTCCACCATCAAACCTCAGTCATGATCCCAGGCCACATGTTTCCACACTGAAACCTCAGACATTTTCCCAGGCCACAGGTTTCCAGAATCAAACCTCAGTCATATTCCCAGGCCACAGGGTTCCACAATCAAACCTCAGTCATGTTGCAGTCCACAGGTTTCTGCCATCAAACCTCACTCAAGTTCCCAGGCCACAAGGATCCAGAATCAAGCCTCAGTCATTTTGCCAGGCCAGAGTGTTCCACCATCAAACCTCAGTCATGATCCCAGGCCACATGTTTCCACACTGAAACCTCAGACATTTTCCCAGGCCACAGGTTTCCAGAATCAAACCTCAGTCATATTCCCAGGCCACATGGTTCCAGAATCAAACACCAGTCGTGTTCCCAGGACCCAGTGTTCCAGAATAAAACCTCAGTCATGTTCCCTGGACACAGGTTTCAAAAATAAAATCCCAGTCATGTTCCAAGGCCACAGGGTTCCACAATTAAACCTCAGTCATGTTCCCAGGCCAGAGGGTTCAACAATCAAACCTCACTCCTATTGCCAGGCCACGGTTCCACCATCAAGCCTCAGTCATGTTCCCAGGCCAGAGTGTTCCACAATCAAACTTAAGTCATCTGGCCAGGCCACAGGATTCCACCATCAAACCTCAGTCATGTTGCCAGGCCACAGGGTTTAACCATCAAACCTCAATCATGTTCCCAGGAAACAGGGTTCAAGAATCAAACCAATGGCATGTTCCCACGCCATGGGGTTCCAGTATCAGGCCTCAGTCATGTTCCCAGTACACAGGGTTCCACCATCAAACCTCAGTCATGTTGCCAGTCAACAGGTTTCTGTGATCAAACCACAGTCAAGTTCCCAGGACACAGGGCTCCAGAATCAAGCCTCAGTCATGTTGCCAGGCCACAGGGTACCACCATCAAACCTCAGTCATGTTCCCAGGCCACAGGGTTCCTCCATCAAACCTCAATCATGTTCCCAGGACACAGGGTTCAAGAATCAAACCAATGTCAAGTTCCCAGGCCATCGGTTTCCAGTACCAGGCCACAGTCATGTTTCCAGGGTACAGGGTTCCACAATCAACCCTCAGTCATGTTGCCAGTCCACAGGTTTCTGCCATCAAAACTCAGGCAAGTGTCCAGGCCACAGGGTTCCAGAATTAAGCCTCAGTCATTTTGCCAGGCCAGAGTGTTCCACCATCAAACCTCAGTCATGATCCCAGGCCACATGTTTCCACAATGAAACCTCAGACATTTTCCCAAGCCACAGGTTTCCAGAATCAAACCGATTTCATGTTCCCAGGCAACAGGGTACCAGAATCCAAACCGATGTCATGTTCCCAGGCCACAGGATTCCACAATCTAACATCATGCATGTTCCCAGGCCAATGGTTTCCAGAATCAAACCTCAGTCATATTCCCAGGGCACACGGTTCCAAAATCAAACCTCAGTCATGTTCGCAGGCCATACGTTTCAACAAACAAATCTCAGTCATGTTCCCAGGACACAGGTGTCCAGAATCAAACCTCAGTCATGTTCCCAGGGAACAGGCATCCAGAAACAAACCTCAGTCATGTTCCCAGGCCACAGGGTTCCAAAAGCAAACCTCAGGCTTGTTCCCGGGACACAGGTTTCCACAATCAACCCGATATCATGTTCCGTGGCAAGAGTCTTCCAGCATCAAACCTCAGTCATGTTGCCAGGCCACAAGTTTCCACCATCAAACCTCAGACATGTTCCCAGGCCACAGGGTTAAAGAATCAAACCGTTCTCATGTTTCCAGGCCACAGGGTTCCAGAATCTACCGATGTCATGTTCCCAGGCCACAGGATTCCACAATCAAACATCAGTCATGTTTCCAGGACAATGGTTTCCAGAATCAAACCTCAGTCATATTCCTAGGCCACTGGGTTCCTGAATGCAACCGATGTCATGTTCCCAGGGCACAGGGCTCCACAATCAAACCTCAGTCATGTTCCCAGGCCACAGGGTTCCTGAATGAAACCGATGTCATGTTCCCAGGCCACAGGGTTCCACAATCAAACCTCAGTCATGTTGCCAGTCCACAGTTTTCTGCCATCAAAACTCAGTCAAGTTCCCAAGCCACAGGGTTCCAGAATCAAGCCTTAGTCATGTTGCCAGGCCAGAGAGTTCTGCCATCAAACCTCAGTCATGATCCCAGGCCACATGTTTCCACACTGAAACCTCAGACATTTTCCCAGGCCACAGGTTTCCAGAATCAAACCTCAGTCATATTCCCAGGACACATGGTTCCAGAATCAAACCTCAGTCATGTTCGCAGGCCACAGGTTTCAACAATCAAACCTCAGTCATGTTCGCAGGCCACAGGTTTCAACAATCAAACCTCAGTCATGTTTCCAGGACACAGGTGTGCAGAATCAAACCTCAGTCATGTTCCCAGGCCACAGGGTTCCAGAATCCAACCGATGTCATTTTCTCAGGCCACAGGGTTCCAGAAGCAAACCTCAGTCTTGTTCCCAGATCACAGGGTTCCAGAATCATCCCGATATCATATTCCCTGGCCACAGTCTTCCAGAATCAAACCTCAGTCATGTTGCCAGGCCACAGGTTTCCACCATCAAACCTCAGACATGTTCCCAGGCCACAGGTTTACAGAATCAAACCGTTCTCATGTTCCCAGGACACAGGGTTCCAGAATACACCGATGTCATGTTCCCAGGCCACAGGGTTTCAGAATCAATCCTCAGTTATGTTCCAGGCTACAGGGTTCCAGAATAAAACCTCAGTCATGTTCCCAGTCCACAGCGTTCCAGAACCAAGGCTCAGTCAGGATCCCAGGGCACAGTATTCCACAATCTAAACAGATGTCATGTTCCCAGGCCACCGGTTTCAACAATCAAACCTCAGACATTTTCCCAGGCCACAGGTGTCCAGAATCAAACCTCAGTCATGTTCCCAGGGAACAGGCTTCCAGAAAAAAATCTCTGTCATGTTCCCAGGCAACAGGGTTCCAAAATCCAACCGATGTCATGTTCCCAGGCCACAGGGCTCCACAATCAAACCTCAGTCATGTTCCCAGGCCACAGGCTTCCAGAATCTAACAGATGTCATGTTCACAGGCCACAGGTTTCCAGATTCAAACCACAGTCATGTTCAAAGGCAAGAGGTTTCCACAATCAAACCTCAGTCATATTCCCAGGCCACAGGGTTCCAGAATCCAACCAATGTCATGTTCCCAGGCCAAAGGGTTCCACAATCAAACCTCAGTCATGTTGCCAGTCCACAGGTTTCTGCCATCAAACCTCAGTCAAGTCCCCAGGCCACAGGGTTCCAGAATCAAGCCTCAGTCATTTTGCCAGGCCAGAGTGTTCCACCATCAAACCTCAGTCATGATCCCAGGCCACATGTTTCCACACTGAAACCTCAGACATGTTCCCAGGCCACAGGTTTCCAGAATCAAACCTCAGTCATATTCCCAGGCCACAGGGTTCCACAATCAAACCTCAGTCATGTTTCAGTCCACAGGTTTCTGCCATCAAACTTCACTCAAGTTCCCAGGCCACAAGGATCCAGAATCAAGCCTCAGTCATTTTGCCAGGCCAGAGTGTTCCACCATCAAACCTCAGTCATGATCCCAGGCCACATGTTTCCACACTGAAACCTCAGACATTTTCCCAGGCCACAGGTTTCCGGAATCAAACCTCAGTCATATTCCCAGGCCACATGGTTCCAGAATCAAACACCAGTCGTGTTCCCAGGACCCAGTGTTCCAGAATAAAACCTCAGTCATGTTCCCTGGACACAGGTTTCAAAAATAAAATCCCAGTCATGTTCCAAGGCCACAGGGTTCCACAATTAAACGTCAGTCATGTTCCCAGGCCAGAGGGTTCAACAATCAAACCTCACTCCTATTGCCAGGCCACGGTTCCACTATCAAGCCTCAGTCATGTTCCCAGGCCAGAGTGTTCCACAATCAAACTTAAGTCATCTGGCCAGGCCACAGGATTCCACCATCAAACCTCAGTCATGTTGCCAGGCCACAGGGTTTAACCATCAAACCTCAATCATGTTCCCAGGAAACAGGGTTCAAGAATCAAACCAATGGCATGTTCCCACGCCATGGGGTTCCAGTATCAGGCCTCAGTCATGTTCCCAGTACACAGGGTTCCACCATCAAACCTCAGTCATGTTGCCAGTCAACAGGTTTCTGTGATCAAACCACAGTCAAGTTCCCAGGACCCAGGGTTCCAGAATCAAGCCTCAGTCATGTTGCCAGGCCACAGGGTACCACCATCAAACCTCAGTCATGTTCCCAGGCCACAGGGTTCCTCCATCAAACCTCAATCATGTTCCCAGGACACAGGGTTCAAGAATCAAACCAATGTCAAGTTCCCAGGCCATCGGTTTCCAGTACCAGGCCACAGTCATGTTTCCAGGGTACAGGGTTCCACAATCAACCCTCAGTCATGTTGCCAGTCCACAGGTTTCTGCCATCGAAACTCAGGCAAGTGTCCAGGCCACAGGGTTCCAGAATTAAGCCTCAGTCATTTTGCCAGGCCAGAGTGTTCCACCATCAAACCTCAGTCATGATCCCAGGCCACATGTTTCCACAATGAAACCTCAGACATTTTCCCAAGCCACAGGTTTCCAGAATCCAACCGATTTCATGTTCCCAGGCAACAGGGTACCAGAATCCAAACCGATGTCATGTTCCCAGGACACAGGATTCCACAATCTAACATCATGCATGTTCCCAGGCCAATGGTTTCCAGAATCAAACCTCAGTCATATTCCCAGGGCACACGGTTCCAAAATCAAACCTCAGTCATGTTCGCAGGCCATACGTTTCAACAAACAAATCTCAGTCATGTTCCCAGGACACAGGTGTCCAGAATCAAACCTCAGACATGTTCCCAGGGAACAGGCATCCAGAAACAAACCTCAGTCATGTTCCCAGGCCACAGGGTTCCAAAAGCAAACCTCAGGCTTGTTCCCGGGACACAGGTTTCCACAATCAACCCGATATCATGTTCCGTGGCAAGAGTCTTCCAGCATCAAACCTCAGTCATGTTGCCAGGCCACAAGTTTCCACCATCAAACCTCAGACATGTTCCCAGGCCACAGGGTTAAAGAATCAAACCATTCTCATGTTTCCAGGCCACAGGGTTCCAGAATCTACCGATGTCATGTTCCCAGGCCACAGGATTCCACAATCAAACATCAGTCATGTTTCCAGGACAATGGTTTCCAGAATCAAACCTCAGTCATATTCCTAGGCCACAGGGTTCCTGAATGCAACCGATGTCATGTTCCCAGGGCACAGGGCTCCACAATCAAACCTCAGTCATGTTCCCAGGCCACAGGGTTCCTGAATGCAACCGATGTCATGTTCCCAGGCCACAGGGTTCCACAATCAAACCTCAGTCATGTTGCCAGTCCACAGTTTTCTGCCATCAAAACTCAGTCAAGTTCCCAGGCCACAGGGTTCCAGAATCAAGCCTTAGTCATGTTGCCAGGCCAGAGAGTTCTGCCATCAAACCTCAGTCATGATCCCAGGCCACATGTTTCCACACTGAAACCTCAGACATTTTCCCAGGCCACAGGTTTCCAGAATCAAACCTCAGTCATATTCCCAGGACACATGGTTCCAGAATCAAACCTCAGTCATGTTCGCAGGCCACAGGTTTCAACAATCAAACCTCAGTCATGTTCGCAGGCCACAGGTTTCAACAATCAAACCTCAGTCATGTTTCCAGGACACAGGTGTGCAGAATCAAACCTCAGTCATGTTCCCAGGCCACAGGGTTCCAGAATCCAACCGATGTCATTTTCTCAGGCCACAGGGTTCCAGAAGCAAACCTCAGTCTTGTTCCCAGATCACAGGGTTCCAGAATCATCCCGATATCATATTCCCTGGCCACAGTCTTCCAGAATCAAACCTCAGTCATGTTGCCAGGCCACAGGTTTCCACCATCAAACCTCAGACATGTTCCCAGGCCACAGGGTTCCAGAATCAAACCGTTCTCATGTTCCCAGGACACAGGGTTCCAGAATACACCGATGTCATGTTCCCAGGCCACAGGGTTCCAGAATCAATCCTCAGTTATGTTCCAGGCTACAGGGTTCCAGAATAAAACCTCAGTCATGTTCCCAGTCCACAGCGTCCAGAACCAAGGCTCAGTCAGGATCCCAGGGCACAGTATTCCACAATCTAAACAGATGTCATGTTCCCAGGCCACAGGTTTCAACAATCAAACCTCAGACATTTTCCCAGGCCACAGGTGTCCAGAATCAAACCTCAGTCATGTTCCCAGGGAACAGGCTTCCAGAAAAAAATCTCTGTCATGTTCCCAGGCAACAGGGTTCCAGAATCCAACCGATGTCATGTTCCCAGGCCACAGGGCTCCACAATCAAACCTCAGTCATGTTCCCAGGCCACAGGCTTCCAGAATCTAACAGATGTCATGTTCACAGGCCACAGGTTTCCAGATTCAAACCACAGTCATGTTCAAAGGCCAGAGGTTTCCACAATCAAACCTCAGTCATATTCCCAGGCCACAGGGTTCCAGAATCCAACCAATGTCATGTTCCCAGGCCAAAGGGTTCCACAATCAAACCTCAGTCATGTTGCCAGTCCACAGGTTTCTGCCATCAAACCTCAGTCAAGTCCCCAGGCCACAGGGTTCCAGAATCAAGCCTCAGTCATTTTGCCAGGCCAGAGTGTTCCACCATCAAACCTCAGTCATGATCCCAGGCCACATGTTTCCACACTGAAACCTCAGACATTTTCCCAGGCCACAGGTTTCCAGAATCAAACCTCAGTCATATTCCCAGGCCACATGGTTCCAGAATCAAACACCAGTCGTGTTCCCAGGACCCAGTGTTCCAGAATAAAACCTCAGTCATGTTCCCTGGACACAGGTTTCAAAAATAAAATCCCAGTCATGTTCCAAGGCCACAGGGTTCCACAATTAAACGTCAGTCATGTTCCCAGGCCAGAGGGTTCAACAATCAAACCTCACTCCTATTGCCAGGCCACGGTTCCACCTTCAAGCCTCAGTCATGTTCCCAGGCCTGAGTGTTCCACAATCAAACTTAAGTCATCTGGCCAGGCCACAGGATTCCACCATCAAACCTCAGTCATGTTGCCAGGCCACAGGGTTTAACCATCAAACCTCAATCATGTTCCCAGGAAACAGGGTTCAAGAATCAAACCAATGGCATGTTCCCACGCCATGGGGTTCCAGTATCAGGCCTCAGTCATGTTCCCAGTACACAGGGTTCCACCATCAAACCTCAGTCATGTTGCCAGTCAACAGGTTTCTGTGATCAAACCACAGTCAAGTTCCCAGGACACAGGGTTCCAGAATCAAGCCTCAGTCATGTTGCCAGGCCACAGGGTACCACCATCAAACCTCAGTCATGTTCCCAGGCCACAGGGTTCCTCCATCAAACCTCAATCATGTTCCCAGGACACAGGGTTCAAGAATCAAACCAATGTCAAGTTCCCAGGCCATCGGTTTCCAGTACCAGGCCACAGTCATGTTTCCAGGGTACAGGGTTCCACAATCAACCCTCAGTCATGTTGCCAGTCCACAGGTTTCTGCCATCAAAACTCAGGCAAGTGTCCAGGCCACAGGGTTCCAGAATTAAGCCTCAGTCATTTTGCCAGGCCAGAGTGTTCCACCATCAAACCTCAGTCATGATCCCAGGCCACATGTTTCCACAATGAAACCTCAGACATTTTCCCAAGCCACAGGTTTCCAGAATCAAACCGATTTCATGTTCCCAGGCAACAGGGTACCAGAATCCAAACCGATGTCATGTTCCCAGGCCACAGGATTCCACAATCTAACATCATGCATGTTCCCAGGCCAATGGTTTCCAGAATCAAACCTCAGTCATATTCCCAGGGCACACGGTTCCAAAATCAAACCTCAGTCATGTTCGCAGGCCATACGTTTCAACAAACAAATCTCAGTCATGTTCCCAGGACACAGGTGTCCAGAATCAAACCTCAGTCATGTTCCCAGGGAACAGGCATCCAGAAACAAACCTCAGTCATGTTCCCAGGCCACAGGGTTCCAAAAGCAAACCTCAGGCTTGTTCCCGGGACACAGGTTTCCACAATCAACCCGATATCATGTTCCGTGGCAAGAGTCTTGCAGCATCAAACCTCAGTCATGTTGCCAGGCCACAAGTTTCCACCATCAAACCTCAGACATGTTCCCAGGCCACAGGGTTAAAGAATCAAACCATTCTCATGTTTCCAGGCCACAGGGTTCCAGAATCTACCGATGTCATGTTCCCAGGCCACAGGATTCCACAATCAAACATCAGTCATGTTTCCAGGACAATGGTTTCCAGAATCAAACCTCAGTCATATTCCTAGGCCACAGGGTTCCTGAATGCAACCGATGTCATGTTCCCAGGGCACAGGGCTCCACAATCAAACCTCAGTCATGTTCCCAGGCCACAGGGTTCCTGAATGCAACCGATGTCATGTTCCCAGGCCACAGGGTTCCACAATCAAACCTCAGTCATGTTGCCAGTCCACAGTTTTCTGCCATCAAAACTCAG
Source organism: Balaenoptera physalus (assembly GCF_965194825.1). NCBI lineage: Eukaryota > Metazoa > Chordata > Mammalia > Artiodactyla > Balaenopteridae > Balaenoptera > Balaenoptera physalus. The sequence goes on from NW_028125345.1 coordinate 103,834, forward strand.
TCAAGTTCCCAGGCCACAGGGTTCCAGAATCAAGCCTTAGTCATGTTGCCAGGCCAGAGAGTTCTGCCATCAAACCTCAGTCATGATCCCAGGCCACATGTTTCCACACTGAAACCTCAGACATTTTCCCAGGCCACAGGTTTCCAGAATCAAACCTCAGTCATATTCCCAGGACACATGGTTCCAGAATCAAACCTCAGTCATGTTCGCAGGCCACAGGTTTCAACAATCAAACCTCAGTCATGTTCGCAGGCCACAGGTTTCAACAATCAAACCTCAGTCATGTTTCCAGGACACAGGTGTGCAGAATCAAACCTCAGTCATGTTCCCAGGCCACAGGGTTCCAGAATCCAACCGATGTCATTTTCTCAGGCCACAGGGTTCCAGAAGCAAACCTCAGTCTTGTTCCCAGATCACAGGGTTCCAGAATCATCCCGATATCATATTCCCTGGCCACAGTCTTCCAGAATCAAACCTCAGTCATGTTGCCAGGCCACAGGTTTCCACCATCAAACCTCAGACATGTTCCCAGGCCACAGGGTTCCAGAATCAAACCGTTCTCATGTTCCCAGGACACAGGGTTCCAGAATACACCGATGTCATGTTCCCAGGCCACAGGGTTCCAGAATCAATCCTCAGTTATGTTCCAGGCTACAGGGTTCCAGAATAAAACCTCAGTCATGTTCCCAGTCCACAGCGTTCCAGAACCAAGGCTCAGTCAGGATCCCAGGGCACAGTATTCCACAATCTAAACAGATGTCATGTTCCCAGGCCACAGGTTTCAACAATCAAACCTCAGACATTTTCCCAGGCCACAGGTGTCCAGAATCAAACCTCAGTCATGTTCCCAGGGAACAGGCTTCCAGAAAAAAATCTCTGTCATGTTCCCAGGCAACAGGGTTCCAGAATCCAACCGATGTCATGTTCCCAGGCCACAGGGCTCCACAATCAAACCTCAGTCATGTTCCCAGGCCACAGGCTTCCAGAATCTAACAGATGTCATGTTCACAGGCCACAGGTTTCCAGATTCAAACCACAGTCATGTTCAAAGGCCAGAGGTTTCCACAATCAAACCTCAGTCATATTCCCAGGCCACAGGGTTCTAGAATCCAACCAATGTCATGTTCCCAGGCCAAAGGGTTCCACAATCAAACCTCAGTCATGTTGCCAGTCCACAGGTTTCTGCCATCAAACCTCAGTCAAGTCCCCAGGCCACAGGGTTCCAGAATCAAGCCTCAGTCATTTTGCCAGGCCAGAGTGTTCCACCATCAAACCTCAGTCATGATCCCAGGCCACATGTTTCCACACTGAAACCTCAGACATTTTCCCAGGCCACAGGTTTCCAGAATCAAACTTCAGTAATATTCCCAGGCCACAGGGTTCCACAATCAAACCTCAGTCATGTTTCAGTCCACAGGTTTCTGCCATCAAACTTCACTCAAGTTCCCAGGCCACAAGGATCCAGAATCAAGCCTCAGTCATTTTGCCAGGCCAGAGTGTTCCACCATCAAACCTCAGTCATGATCCCAGGCCACATGTTTCCACACTGAAACCTCAGACATTTTCCCAGGCCACAGGTTTCCGGAATCAAACCTCAGTCATATTCCCAGGCCACATGGTTCCAGAATCAAACACCAGTCGTGTTCCCAGGACCCAGTGTTCCAGAATAAAACCTCAGTCATGTTCCCTGGACACAGGTTTCAAAAATAAAATCCCAGTCATGTTCCAAGGCCACAGGGTTCCACAATTAAACGTCAGTCATGTTCCCAGGCCAGAGGGTTCAACAATCAAACCTCACTCCTATTGCCAGGCCACGGTTCCACCATCAAGCCTCAGTCATGTTCCCAGGCCAGAGTGTTCCACAATCAAACTTAAGTCATCTGGCCAGGCCACAGGATTCCACCATCAAACCTCAGTCATGTTGCCAGGCCACAGGGTTTAACCATCAAACCTCAATCATGTTCCCAGGAAACAGGGTTCAAGAATCAAACCAATGGCATGTTCCCACGCCATGGGGTTCCAGTATCAGGCCTCAGTCATGTTCCCAGTACACAGGGTTCCACCATCAAACCTCAGTCATGTTGCCAGTCAACAGGTTTCTGTGATCAAACCACAGTCAAGTTCCCAGGACACAGGGCTCCAGAATCAAGCCTCAGTCATGTTGCCAGGCCACAGGGTACCACCATCAAACCTCAGTCATGTTCCCAGGCCACAGGGTTCCTCCATCAAACCTCAATCATGTTCCCAGGACACAGGGTTCAAGAATCAAACCAATGTCAAGTTCCCAGGCCATCGGTTTCCAGTACCAGGCCACAGTCATGTTTCCAGGGTACAGGGTTCCACAATCAACCCTCAGTCATGTTGCCAGTCCACAGGTTTCTGCCATCGAAACTCAGGCAAGTGTCCAGGCCACAGGGTTCCAGAATTAAGCCTCAGTCATTTTGCCAGGCCAGAGTGTTCCACCATCAAACCTCAGTCATGATCCCAGGCCACGTGTTTCCACAATGAAACCTCAGACATTTTCCCAAGCCACAGGTTTCCAGAATCAAACCGATTTCATGTTCCCAGGCAACAGGGTACCAGAATCCAAACCGATGTCATGTTCCCAGGCCACAGGATTCCACAATCTAACATCATGCATATTCCCAGGCCAATGGTTTCCAGAATCAAACCTCAGTCATATTCCCAGGGCACACGGTTCCAAAATCAAACCTCAGTCATGTTCGCAGGACATACGTTTCAACAAACAAATCTCAGTCATGTTCCCAGGACACAGGTGTCCAGAATCAAACCTCAGTCATGTTCCCAGGGAACAGGCATCCAGAAACAAACCTCAGTCATGTTCCCAGGCCACAGGGTTCCAAAAGCAAACCTCAGGCTTGTTCCCGGGACACAGGTTTCCACAATCAACCCGATATCATGTTCCGTGGCAAGAGTCTTCCAGCATCAAACCTCAGTCATGTTGCCAGGCCACAAGTTTCCACCATCAAACCTCAGACATGTTCCCAGGCCACAGGGTTAAAGAATCAAACCGTTCTCATGTTTCCAGGCCACAGGGTTCCAGAATCTACCGATGTCATGTTCCCAGGCCACAGGATTCCACAATCAAACATCAGTCATGTTTCCAGGACAATGGTTTCCAGAATCAAACCTCAGTCATATTCCTAGGCCACAGGGTTCCTGAATGCAACCGATGTCATGTTCCCAGGGCACAGGGCTCCACAATCAAACCTCAGTCATGTTCCCAGGCCACAGGGTTCCTGAATGAAACCGATGTCATGTTCCCAGGCCACAGGGTTCCACAATCAAACCTCAGTCATGTTGCCAGTCCACAGTTTTCTGCCATCAAAACTCAGTCATGTTCCCAGGCCACAGGGTTCCAGAATCAAGCCTTAGTCATGTTGCCAGGCCAGAGAGTTCTGCCATCAAACCTCAGTCATGATCCCAGGCCACATGTTTCCACACTGAAACCTCAGACATTTTCCCAGGCCACAGGTTTCCAGAATCAAACCTCAGTCATATTCCCAGGACACATGGTTCCAGAATCAAACCTCAGTCATGTTCGCAGGCCACAGGTTTCAACAATCAAACCTCAGTCATGTTCGCAGGCCACAGGTTTCAACAATCAAACCTCAGTCATGTTTCCAGGACACAGGTGTGCAGAATCAAACCTCAGTCATGTTCCCAGGCCACAGGGTTCCAGAATCCAACCGATGTCATTTTCTCAGGCCACAGGGTTCCAGAAGCAAACCTCAGTCTTGTTCCCAGATCACAGGGTTCCAGAATCATCCCGATATCATATTCCCTGGCCACAGTCTTCCAGAATCAAACCTCAGTCATGTTGCCAGGCCACAGGTTTCCACCATCAAACCTCAGACATGTTCCCAGGCCACAGGTTTACAGAATCAAACCGTTCTCATGTTCCCAGGACACAGGGTTCCAGAATACACCGATGTCATGTTCCCAGGCCACAGGGTTCCAGAATCAATCCTCAGTTATGTTCCAGGCTACAGGGTTCCAGAATAAAACCTCAGTCATGTTCCCAGTCCACAGCGTTCCAGAACCAAGGCTCAGTCAGGATCCCAGGGCACAGTATTCCACAATCTAAACAGATGTCATGTTCCCAGGCCACAGGTTTCAACAATCAAACCTCAGACATTTTCCCAGGCCACAGGTGTCCAGAATCAAACCTCAGTCATGTTCCCAGGGAACAGGCTTCCAGAAAAAAATCTCTGTCATGTTCCCAGGCAACAGGGTTCCAAAATCCAACCGATGTCATGTTCCCAGGCCACAGGGCTCCACAATCAAACCTCAGTCATGTTCCCAGGCCACAGGCTTCCAGAATCTAACAGATGTCATGTTCACAGGCCACAGGTTTCCAGATTCAAACCACAGTCATGTTCAAAGACCAGAGGTTTCCACAATCAAACCTCAGTCATATTCCCAGGCCACAGGGTTCCAGAATCCAACCAATGTCATGTTCCCAGGCCAAAGGGTTCCACAATCAAACCTCAGTCATGTTGCCAGTCCACAGGTTTCTGCCATCAAACCTCAGTCAAGTCCCCAGGCCACAGGGTTCCAGAATCAAGCCTCAGTCATTTTGCCAGGCCAGAGTGTTCCACCATCAAACCTCAGTCATGATCCCAGGCCACATGTTTCCACACTGAAACCTCAGACATTTTCCCAGGCCACAGGTTTCCAGAATCAAACCTCAGTCATATTCCCAGGCCACAGGGTTCCACAATCAAACCTCAGTCATGTTTCAGTCCACAGGTTTCTGCCATCAAACTTCACTCAAGTTCCCAGGCCACAAGGATCCAGAATCAAGCCTCAGTCATTTTGCCAGGCTAGAGTGTTCCACCATCAAACCTCAGTCATGATCCCAGGCCACATGTTTCCACACTGAAACCTCAGACATTTTCCCAGGCCACAGGTTTCCGGAATCAAACCTCAGTCATATTCCCAGGCCACATGGTTCCAGAATCAAAGACCAGTCGTGTTCCCAGGACCCAGTGTTCCAGAATAAAACCTCAGTCATGTTCCCTGGACACAGGTTTCAAAAATAAAATCCCAGTCATGTTCCAAGGCCACAGGGTTCCACAATTAAACGTCAGTCATGTTCCCAGGCCAGAGGGTTCAACAATCAAACCTCACTCCTATTGCCAGGCCACGGTTCCACCATCAAGCCTCAGTCATGTTCCCAGGCCAGAGTGTTCCACAATCAAACTTAAGTCATCTGGCCAGGCCACAGGATTCCACCATCAAACCTCAGTCATGTTGCCAGGCCACAGGGTTTAACCATCAAACCTCAATCATGTTCCCAGGAAACAGGGTTCAAGAATCAAACCAATGGCATGTTCCCACGCCATGGGGTTCCAGTATCAGGCCTCAGTCATGTTCCCAGTACACAGGGTTCCACCATCAAACCTCAGTCATGTTGCCAGTCAACAGGTTTCTGTGATCAAACCACAGTCAAGTTCCCAGGACACAGGGCTCCAGAATCAAGCCTCAGTCATGTTGCCAGGCCACAGGGTACCACCATCAAACCTCAGTCATGTTCCCAGGCCACAGGGTTCCTCCATCAAACCTCAATCATGTTCCCAGGACACAGGGTTCAAGAATCAAACCAATGTCAAGTTCCCAGGCCATCGGTTTCCAGTACCAGGCCACAGTCATGTTTCCAGGGTACAGGGTTCCACAATCAACCCTCAGTCATGTTGCCAGTCCACAGGTTTCTGCCATCGAAACTCAGGCAAGTGTCCAGGCCACAGGGTTCCAGAATTAAGCCTCAGTCATTTTGCCAGGCCAGAGTGTTCCACCATCAAACCTCAGTCATGATCCCAGGCCACATGTTTCCACAATGAAACCTCAGACATTTTCCCAAGCCACAGGTTTCCAGAATCCAACCGATTTCATGTTCCCAGGCAACAGGGTACCAGAATCCAAACCGATGTCATGTTCCCAGGCCACAGGATTCCACAATCTAACATCATGCATGTTCCCAGGCCAATGGTTTCCAGAATCAAACCTCAGTCATATTCCCAGGGCACACGGTTCCAAAATCAAACCTCAGTCATGTTCGCAGGACATACGTTTCAACAAACAAATCTCAGTCATGTTCCCAGGACACAGGTGTCCAGAATCAAACCTCAGTCATGTTCCCAGGGAACAGGCATCCAGAAACAAACCTCAGTCATGTTCCCAGGCCACAGGGTTCCACCATCAAACCTCAGACATGTTCCCAGGCCACAGGGTTAAAGAATCAAACCGTTCTCATGTTTCCAGGCCACAGGGTTCCAGAATCTACCGATGTCATGTTCCCAGGCCACAGGATTCCACAATCAAACATCAGTCATGTTTCCAGGACAATGGTTTCCAGAATCAAACCTCAGTCATATTCCTAGGCCACAGGGTTCCTGAATGCAACCGATGTCATGTTCCCAGGGCACAGGGCTCCACAATCAAACCTCAGTCATGTTCCCAGGCCACAGGGTTCCTGAATGAAACCGATGTCATGTTCCCAGGCCACAGGGTTCCACAATCAAACCTCAGTCATGTTGCCAGTCCACAGTTTTCTGCCATCAAAACTCAGTCATGTTCCCAGGCCACAGGGTTCCAGAATCAAGCCTTAGTCATGTTGCCAGGCCAGAGAGTTCTGCCATCAAACCTCAGTCATGATCCCAGGCCACATGTTTCCACACTGAAACCTCAGACATTTTCCCAGGCCACAGGTTTCCAGAATCAAACCTCAGTCATATTCCCAGGACACATGGTTCCAGAATCAAACCTCAGTCATGTTCGCAGGCCACAGGTTTCAACAATCAAACCTCAGTCATGTTCGCAGGCCACAGGTTTCAACAATCAAACCTCAGTCATGTTTCCAGGACACAGGTGTGCAGAATCAAACCTCAGTCATGTTCCCAGGCCACAGGGTTCCAGAATCCAACCGATGTCATTTTCTCAGGCCACAGGGTTCCAGAAGCAAACCTCAGTCTTGTTCCCAGATCACAGGGTTCCAGAATCATCCCGATATCATATTCCCTGGCCACAGTCTTCCAGAATCAAACCTCAGTCATGTTGCCAGGCCACAGGTTTCCACCATCAAACCTCAGACATGTTCCCAGGCCACAGGTTTACAGAATCAAACCGTTCTCATGTTCCCAGGACACAGGGTTCCAGAATACACCGATGTCATGTTCCCAGGCCACAGGGTTCCAGAATCAATCCTCAGTTATGTTCCAGGCTACAGGGTTCCAGAATAAAACCTCAGTCATGTTCCCAGTCCACAGCGTTCCAGAACCAAGGCTCAGTCAGGATCCCAGGGCACAGTATTCCACAATCTAAACAGATGTCATGTTCCCAGGCCACAGGTTTCAACAATCAAACCTCAGACATTTTCCCAGGCCACAGGTGTCCAGAATCAAACCTCAGTCATGTTCCCAGGGAACAGGCTTCCAGAAAAAAATCTCTGTCATGTTCCCAGGCAACAGGGTTCCAAAATCCAACCGATGTCATGTTCCCAGGCCACAGGGCTCCACAATCAAACCTCAGTCATGTTCCCAGGCCACAGGCTTCCAGAATCTAACAGATGTCATGTTCACAGGCCACAGGTTTCCAGATTCAAACCACAGTCATGTTCAAAGACCAGAGGTTTCCACAATCAAACCTCAGTCATATTCCCAGGCCACAGGGTTCCAGAATCCAACCAATGTCATGTTCCCAGGCCAAAGGGTTCCACAATCAAACCTCAGTCATGTTGCCAGTCCACAGGTTTCTGCCATCAAACCTCAGTCAAGTCCCCAGGCCACAGGGTTCCAGAATCAAGCCTCAGTCATTTTGCCAGGCCAGAGTGTTCCACCATCAAACCTCAGTCATGATCCCAGGCCACATGTTTCCACACTGAAACCTCAGACATTTTCCCAGGCCACAGGTTTCCAGAATCAAACCTCAGTCATATTCCCAGGCCACAGGGTTCCACAATCAAACCTCAGTCATGTTGCAGTCCACAGGTTTCTGCCATCAAACCTCACTCAAGTTCCCAGGCCACAAGGATCCAGAATCAAGCCTCAGTCATTTTGCCAGGCCAGAGTGTTCCACCATCAAACCTCAGTCATGATCCCAGGCCACATGTTTCCACACTGAAACCTCAGACATTTTCCCAGGCCACAGGTTTCCAGAATCAAACCTCAGTCATATTCCCAGGCCACATGGTTCCAGAATCAAACACCAGTCGTGTTCCCAGGACCCAGTGTTCCAGAATAAAACCTCAGTCATGTTCCCTGGACACAGGTTTCAAAAATAAAATCCCAGTCATGTTCCAAGGCCACAGGGTTCCACAATTAAACGTCAGTCATGTTCCCAGGCCAGAGGGTTCAACAATCAAACCTCACTCCTATTGCCAGGCCACGGTTCCACCTTCAAGCCTCAGTCATGTTCCCAGGCCTGAGTGTTCCACAATCAAACTTAAGTCATCTGGCCAGGCCACAGGATTCCACCATCAAACCTCAGTCATGTTGCCAGGCCACAGGGTTTAACCATCAAACCTCAATCATGTTCCCAGGAAACAGGGTTCAAGAATCAAACCAATGGCATGTTCCCACGCCATGGGGTTCCAGTATCAGGCCTCAGTCATGTTCCCAGTACACAGGGTTCCACCATCAAACCTCAGTCATGTTGCCAGTCAACAGGTTTCTGTGATCAAACCACAGTCAAGTTCCCAGGACACAGGGTTCCAGAATCAAGCCTCAGTCATGTTGCCAGGCCACAGGGTACCACCATCAAACCTCAGTCATGTTCCCAGGCCACAGGGTTCCTCCATCAAACCTCAATCATGTTCCCAGGACACAGGGTTCAAGAATCAAACCAATGTCAAGTTCCCAGGCCATCGGTTTCCAGTACCAGGCCACAGTCATGTTTCCAGGGTACAGGGTTCCACAATCAACCCTCAGTCATGTTGCCAGTCCACAGGTTTCTGCCATCAAAACTCAGGCAAGTGTCCAGGCCACAGGGTTCCAGAATTAAGCCTCAGTCATTTTGCCAGGCCAGAGTGTTCCACCATCAAACCTCAGTCATGATCCCAGGCCACATGTTTCCACAATGAAACCTCAGACATTTTCCCAAGCCACAGGTTTCCAGAATCAAACCGATTTCATGTTCCCAGGCAACAGGGTACCAGAATCCAAACCGATGTCATGTTCCCAGGCCACAGGATTCCACAATCTAACATCATGCATGTTCCCAGGCCAATGGTTTCCAGAATCAAACCTCAGTCATATTCCCAGGGCACACGGTTCCAAAATCAAACCTCAGTCATGTTCGCAGGCCATACGTTTCAACAAACAAATCTCAGTCATGTTCCCAGGACACAGGTGTCCAGAATCAAACCTCAGTCATGTTCCCAGGGAACAGGCATCCAGAAACAAACCTCAGTCATGTTCCCAGGCCACAGGGTTCCAAAAGCAAACCTCAGGCTTGTTCCCGGGACACAGGTTTCCACAATCAACCCGATATCATGTTCCGTGGCAAGAGTCTTGCAGCATCAAACCTCAGTCATGTTGCCAGGCCACAAGTTTCCACCATCAAACCTCAGACATGTTCCCAGGCCACAGGGTTAAAGAATCAAACCATTCTCATGTTTCCAGGCCACAGGGTTCCAGAATCTACCGATGTCATGTTCCCAGGCCACAGGATTCCACAATCAAACATCAGTCATGTTTCCAGGACAATGGTTTCCAGAATCAAACCTCAGTCATATTCCTAGGCCACAGGGTTCCTGAATGCAACCGATGTCATGTTCCCAGGGCACAGGGCTCCACAATCAAACCTCAGTCATGTTCCCAGGCCACAGGGTTCCTGAATGCAACCGATGTCATGTTCCCAGGCCACAGGGTTCCACAATCAAACCTCAGTCATGTTGCCAGTCCACAGTTTTCTGCCATCAAAACTCAGTCAAGTTCCCAGGCCACAGGGTTCCAGAATCAAGCCTTAGTCATGTTGCCAGGCCAGAGAGTTCTGCCATCAAACCTCAGTCATGATCCCAGGCCACATGTTTCCACACTGAAACCTCAGACATTTTCCCAGGCCACAGGTTTCCAGAATCAAACCTCAGTCATATTCCCAGGACACATGGTTCCAGAATCAAACCTCAGTCATGTTCGCAGGCCACAGGTTTCAACAATCAAACCTCAGTCATGTTCGCAGGCCACAGGTTTCAACAATCAAACCTCAGTCATGTTTCCAGGACACAGGTGTGCAGAATCAAACCTCAGTCATGTTCCCAGGCCACAGGGTTCCAGAATCCAACCGATGTCATTTTCTCAGGCCACAGGGTTCCAGAAGCAAACCTCAGTCTTGTTCCCAGATCACAGGGTTCCAGAATCATCCCGATATCATATTCCCTGGCCACAGTCTTCCAGAATCAAACCTCAGTCATGTTGCCAGGCCACAGGTTTCCACCATCAAACCTCAGACATGTTCCCAGGCCACAGGGTTCCAGAATCAAACCGTTCTCATGTTCCCAGGACACAGGGTTCCAGAATACACCGATGTCATGTTCCCAGGCCACAGGGTTCCAGAATCAATCCTCAGTTATGTTCCAGGCTACAGGGTTCCAGAATAAAACCTCAGTCATGTTCCCAGTCCACAGCGTTCCAGAACCAAGGCTCAGTCAGGATCCCAGGGCACAGTATTCCACAATCTAAACAGATGTCATGTTCCCAGGCCACAGGTTTCAACAATCAAACCTCAGACATTTTCCCAGGCCACAGGTGTCCAGAATCAAACCTCAGTCATGTTCCCAGGGAACAGGCTTCCAGAAAAAAATCTCTGTCATGTTCCCAGGCAACAGGGTTCCAGAATCCAACCGATGTCATGTTCCCAGGCCACAGGGCTCCACAATCAAACCTCAGTCATGTTCCCAGGCCACAGGCTTCCAGAATCTAACAGATGTCATGTTCACAGGCCACAGGTTTCCAGATTCAAACCACAGTCATGTTCAAAGGCCAGAGGTTTCCACAATCAAACCTCAGTCATATTCCCAGGCCACAGGGTTCTAGAATCCAACCAATGTCATGTTCCCAGGCCAAAGGGTTCCACAATCAAACCTCAGTCATGTTGCCAGTCCACAGGTTTCTGCCATCAAACCTCAGTCAAGTCCCCAGGCCACAGGGTTCCAGAATCAAGCCTCAGTCATTTTGCCAGGCCAGAGTGTTCCACCATCAAACCTCAGTCATGATCCCAGGCCACATGTTTCCACACTGAAACCTCAGACATTTTCCCAGGCCACAGGTTTCCAGAATCAAACCTCAGTAATATTCCCAGGCCACAGGGTTCCACAATCAAACCTCAGTCATGTTTCAGTCCACAGGTTTCTGCCATCAAACTTCACTCAAGTTCCCAGGCCACAAGGATCCAGAATCAAGCCTCAGTCATTTTGCCAGGCCAGAGTGTTCCACCATCAAACCTCAGTCATGATCCCAGGCCACATGTTTCCACACTGAAACCTCAGACATTTTCCCAGGCCACAGGTTTCCGGAATCAAACCTCAGTCATATTCCCAGGCCACATGGTTCCAGAATCAAACACCAGTCGTGTTCCCAGGACCCAGTGTTCCAGAATAAAACCTCAGTCATGTTCCCTGGACACAGGTTTCAAAAATAAAATCCCAGTCATGTTCCAAGGCCACAGGGTTCCACAATTAAACGTCAGTCATGTTCCCAGGCCAGAGGGTTCAACAATCAAACCTCACTCCTATTGCCAGGCCACGGTTCCACCATCAAGCCTCAGTCATGTTCCCAGGCCAGAGTGTTCCACAATCAAACTTAAGTCATCTGGCCAGGCCACAGGATTCCACCATCAAACCTCAGTCATGTTGCCAGGCCACAGGGTTTAACCATCAAACCTCAATCATGTTCCCAGGAAACAGGGTTCAAGAATCAAACCAATGGCATGTTCCCACGCCATGGGGTTCCAGTATCAGGCCTCAGTCATGTTCCCAGTACACAGGGTTCCACCATCAAACCTCAGTCATGTTGCCAGTCAACAGGTTTCTGTGATCAAACCACAGTCAAGTTCCCAGGACACAGGGTTCTAGAATCAAGCCTCAGTCATGTTGCCAGGCCACAGGGTACCACCATCAAACCTCAGTCATGTTCCCAGGCCACAGGGTTCCTCCATCAAACCTCAATCATGTTCCCAGGACACAGGGTTCAAGAATCAAACCAATGTCAAGTTCCCAGGCCATCGGTTTCCAGTACCAGGCCACAGTCATGTTTCCAGGGTACAGGGTTCCACATTCAACCCTCAGTCATGTTGCCAGTCCACAGGTTTCTGCCATCAAAACTCAGGCAACTGTCCAGGCCACAGGGTTCCAGAATTAAGCCTCAGTCATTTTGCCAGGCCAGAGTGTTCCACCATCAAACCTCAGTCATGATCCCAGGCCACATTTTTCCACAATGAAACCTCAGACATTTTCCCAAGCCACAGGTTTCCAGAATCCAACCGATTTCATGTTCCCAGGCAACAGGGTACCAGAATCCAAACCGATGTCATGTTCCCAGGCCACAGGATTCCACAATCTAACATCATGCATGTTCCCAGGCCAATGGTTTCCAGAATCAAACCTCAGTCATATTCCCAGGGCACACGGTTCCAAAATCAAACCTCAGTCATGTTCGCAGGCCATACGTTTCAACAAACAAATCTCAGTCATGTTCGCAGGACACAGGTGTCCAGAATCAAACCTCAGTCATGTTCCCAGGGAACAGGCATCCAGAAACAAACCTCAGTCATGTTCCCAGGCCACAGGGTTCCAAAAGCAAACCTCAGGCTTGTTCCCGGGACACAGGTTTCCACAATCAACCCGATATCATGTTCCGTGGCAAGAGTCTTCCAGCATCAAACCTCAGTCATGTTGCCAGGCCACAAGTTTCCACCATCAAACCTCAGACATGTTCCCAGGCCACAGGGTTAAAGAATCAAACCATTCTCATGTTTCCAGGCCACAGGGTTCCAGAATCTACCGATGTCATGTTCCCAGGCCACAGGATTCCACAATCAAACATCAGTCATGTTTCCAGGACAATGGTTTCCAGAATCAAACCTCAGTCATATTCCTAGGCCACAGGGTTCCTGAATGCAACCGATGTCATGTTCCCAGGGCACAGGGCTCCACAATCAAACCTCAGTCATGTTCCCAGGCCACAGGGTTCCTGAATGCAACCGATGTCATGTTCCCAGGCCACAGGGTTCCACAATCAAACCTCAGTCATGTTGCCAGTCCACAGTTTTCTGCCATCAAAACTCAGTCAAGTTCCCAGGCCACAGGGTTCCAGAATCAAGCCTTAGTCATGTTGCCAGGCCAGAGAGTTCTGCCATCAAACCTCAGTCATGATCCCAGGCCACATGTTTCCACACTGAAACCTCAGACATTTTCCCAGGCCACAGGTTTCCAGAATCAAACCTCAGTCATATTCCCAGGACACATGGTTCCAGAATCAAACCTCAGTCATGTTCGCAGGCCACAGGTTTCAACAATCAAACCTCAGTCATGTTCGCAGGCCACAGGTTTCAACAATCAAACCTCAGTCATGTTTCCAGGACACAGGTGTGCAGAATCAAACCTCAGTCATGTTCCCAGGCCACAGGGTTCCAGAATCCAACCGATGTCATTTTCTCAGGCCACAGGGTTCCAGAAGCAAACCTCAGTCTTGTTCCCAGATCACAGGGTTCCAGAATCATCCCGATATCATATTCCCTGGCCACAGTCTTCCAGAATCAAACCTCAGTCATGTTGCCAGGCCACAGGTTTCCACCATCAAACCTCATACATGTTCCCAGGCCACAGGTTTACAGAATCAAACCGTTCTCATGTTCCCAGGACACAGGGTTCCAGAATACACCGATGTCATGTTCCCAGGCCACAGGGTTCCAGAATCAATCCTCAGTTATGTTCCAGGCTACAGGGTTCCAGAATAAAACCTCAGTCATGTTCCCAGTCCACAGCGTCCAGAACCAAGGCTCAGTCAGGATCCCAGGGCACAGTATTCCACAATCTAAACAGATGTCATGTTCCCAGGCCACAGGTTTCAACAATCAAACCTCAGACATTTTCCCAGGCCACAGGTGTCCAGAATCAAACCTCAGTCATGTTCCCAGGGAACAGGCTTCCAGAAAAAAATCTCTGTCATGTTCCCAGGCAACAGGGTTCCAGAATCCAACCGATGTCATGTTCCCAGGCCACAGGGCTCCACAATCAAACCTCAGTCATGTTCCCAGGCCACAGGCTTCCAGAATCTAACAGATGTCATGTTCACAGGCCACAGGTTTCCAGATTCAAACCACAGTCATGTTCAAAGGCCAGAGGTTTCCACAATCAAACCTCAGTCATATTCCCAGGCCACAGGGTTCCAGAATCCAACCAATGTCATGTTCCCAGGCCAAAGGGTTCCACAATCAAACCTCAGTCATGTTGCCAGTCCACAGGTTTCTGCCATCAAACCTCAGTCAAGTCCCCAGGCCACAGGGTTCCAGAATCAAGCCTCAGTCATTTTGCCAGGCCAGAGTGTTCCACCATCAAACCTCAGTCATGATCCCAGGCCACATGTTTCCACACTGAAACCTCAGACATTTTCCCAGGCCACAGGTTTCCAGAATCAAACCTCAGTCATATTCCCAGGCCACAGGGTTCCACAATCAAACCTCAGTCATGTTGCAGTCCACAGGTTTCTGCCATCAAACCTCACTCAAGTTCCCAGGCCACAAGGATCCAGAATCAAGCCTCAGTCATTTTGCCAGGCCAGAGTGTTCCACCATCAAACCTCAGTCATGATCCCAGGCCACATGTTTCCACACTGAAACCTCAGACATTTTCCCAGGCCACAGGTTTCCGGAATCAAACCTCAGTCATATTCCCAGGCCACATGGTTCCAGAATCAAACACCAGTCGTGTTCCCAGGACCCAGTGTTCCAGAATAAAACCTCAGTCATGTTCCCTGGACACAGGTTTCAAAAATAAAATCCCAGTCATGTTCCAAGGCCACAGGGTTCCACAATTAAACCTCAGTCATGTTCCCAGGCCAGAGGGTTCAACAATCAAACCTCACTCCTATTGCCAGGCCACGGTTCCACCATCAAGCCTCAGTCATGTTCCCAGGCCAGAGTGTTCCACAATCAAACTTAAGTCATCTGGCCAGGCCACAGGATTCCACCATCAAACCTCAGTCATGTTGCCAGGCCACAGGGTTTAACCATCAAACCTCAATCATGTTCCCAGGAAACAGGGTTCAAGAATCAAACCAATGGCATGTTTCCACGCCATGGGGTTCCAGTATCAGGCCTCAGTCATGTTCCCAGTACACAGGGTTCCACCATCAAACCTCAGTCATGTTGCCAGTCAACAGGTTTCTGTGATCAAACCACAGTCAAGTTCCCAGGACACAGGGTTCCAGAATCAAGCCTCAGTCATGTTGCCAGGCCACAGGGTACCACCATCAAACCTCAGTCATGTTCCCAGGCCACAGGGTTCCTCCATCAAACCTCAATCATGTTCCCAGGACACAGGGTTCAAGAATCAAACCAATGTCAAGTTCCCAGGCCATCGGTTTCCAGTACCAGGCCACAGTCATGTTTCCAGGGTACAGGGTTCCACAATCAACCCTCAGTCATGTTGCCAGTCCACAGGTTTCTGCCATCGAAACTCAGGCAACTGTCCAGGCCACAGGGTTCCAGAATTAAGCCTCAGTCATTTTGCCAGGCCAGAGTGTTCCACCATCAAACCTCAGTCATGATCCCAGGCCACATGTTTCCACAATGAAACCTCAGACATTTTCCCAAGCCACAGGTTTCCAGAATCCAACCGATTTCATGTTCCCAGGCAACAGGGTACCAGAATCCAAACCGATGTCATGTTCCCAGGACACAGGATTCCACAATCTAACATCATGCATGTTCCCAGGCCAATGGTTTCCAGAATCAAACCTCAGTCATATTCCCAGGGCACACGGTTCCAAAATTAAACCTCAGTCATGTTCGCAGGCCATACGTTTCAACAAACAAATCTCAGTCATGTTCGCAGGACACAGGTGTCCAGAATCAAACCTCAGTCATGTTCCCAGGGAACAGGCATCCAGAAACAAACCTCAGTCATGTTCCCAGGTCACAGGGTTCCAAAAGCAAACCTCAGGCTTGTTCCCGGGACACAGGTTTCCACAATCAACCCGATATCATGTTCCGTGGCAAGAGTCTTCCAGCATCAAACCTCAGTCATGTTGCCAGGCCACAAGTTTCCACCATCAAACCTCAGACATGTTCCCAGGCCACAGGGTTAAAGAATCAAACCATTCTCATGTTTCCAGGCCACAGGGTTCCAGAATCTACCGATGTCATGTTCCCAGGCCACAGGATTCCACAATCAAACATCAGTCATGTTTCCAGGACAATGGTTTCCAGAATCAAACCTCAGTCATATTCCTAGGCCACAGGGTTCCTGAATGCAACCGATGTCATGTTCCCAGGGCACAGGGCTCCACAATCAAACCTCAGTCATGTTCCCAGGCCACAGGGTTCCTGAATGCAACCGATGTCATGTTCCCAGGCCACAGGGTTCCACAATCAAACCTCAGTCATGTTGCCAGTCCACAGTTTTCTGCCATCAAAACTCAGTCAAGTTCCCAGGCCACAGGGTTCCAGAATCAAGCCTTAGTCATGTTGCCAGGCCAGAGAGTTCTGCCATCAAACCTCAGTCATGATCCCAGGCCACATGTTTCCACACTGAAACCTCAGACATTTTCCCAGGCCACAGGTTTCCAGAATCAAACCTCAGTCATATTCCCAGGACACATGGTTCCAGAATCAAACCTCAGTCATGTTCGCAGGCCACAGGTTTCAACAATCAAACCTCAGTCATGTTCGCAGGCCACAGGTTTCAACAATCAAACCTCAGTCATGTTTCCAGGACACAGGTGTGCAGAATCAAACCTCAGTCATGTTCCCAGGCCACAGGGTTCCAGAATCCAACCGATGTCATTTTCTCAGGCCACAGGGTTCCAGAAGCAAACCTCAGTCTTGTTCCCAGATCACAGGGTTCCAGAATCATCCCGATATCATATTCCCTGGCCACAGTCTTCCAGAATCAAACCTCAGTCATGTTGCCAGGCCACAGGTTTCCACCATCAAACCTCAGACATGTTCCCAGGCCACAGGGTTCCAGAATCAAACCGTTCTCATGTTCCCAGGACACAGGGTTCCAGAATACACCGATGTCATGTTCCCAGGCCACAGGGTTCCAGAATCAATCCTCAGTTATGTTCCAGGCTACAGGGTTCCAGAATAAAACCTCAGTCATGTTCCCAGTCCACAGCGTTCCAGAACCAAGGCTCAGTCAGGATCCCAGGGCACAGTATTCCACAATCTAAACAGATGTCATGTTCCCAGGCCACAGGTTTCAACAATCAAACCTCAGACATTTTCCCAGGCCACAGGTGTCCAGAATCAAACCTCAGTCATGTTCCCAGGGAACAGGCTTCCAGAAAAAAATCTCTGTCATGTTCCCAGGCAACAGGGTTCCAGAATCCAACCGATGTCATGTTCCCAGGCCACAGGGCTCCACAATCAAACCTCAGTCATGTTCCCAGGCCACAGGCTTCCAGAATCTAACAGATGTCATGTTCACAGGCCACAGGTTTCCAGATTCAAACCACAGTCATGTTCAAAGGCCAGAGGTTTCCACAATCAAACCTCAGTCATATTCCCAGGCCACAGGGTTCCAGAATCCAACCAATGTCATGTTCCCAGGCCAAAGGGTTCCACAATCAAACCTCAGTCATGTTGCCAGTCCACAGGTTTCTGCCATCAAACCTCAGTCAAGTCCCCAGGCCACAGGGTTCCAGAATCAAGCCTCAGTCATTTTGCCAGGCCAGAGTGTTCCACCATCAAACCTCAGTCATGATCCCAGGCCACATGTTTCCACACTGAAACCTCAGACATTTTCCCAGGCCACAGGTTTCCAGAATCAAACCTCAGTCATATTCCCAGGCCACAGGGTTCCACAATCAAACCTCAGTCATGTTGCAGTCCACAGGTTTCTGCCATCAAACCTCACTCAAGTTCCCAGGCCACAAGGATCCAGAATCAAGCCTCAGTCATTTTGCCAGGCCAGAGTGTTCCACCATCAAACCTCAGTCATGATCCCAGGCCACATGTTTCCACACTGAAACCTCAGACATTTTCCCAGGCCACAGGTTTCCGGAATCAAACCTCAGTCATATTCCCAGGCCACATGGTTCCAGAATCAAACACCAGTCGTGTTCCCAGGACCCAGTGTTCCAGAATAAAACCTCAGTCATGTTCCCTGGACACAGGTTTCAAAAATAAAATCCCAGTCATGTTCCAAGGCCACAGGGTTCCACAATTAAACCTCAGTCATGTTCCCAGGCCAGAGGGTTCAACAATCAAACCTCACTCCTATTGCCAGGCCACGGTTCCACCATCAAGCCTCAGTCATGTTCCCAGGCCAGAGTGTTCCACAATCAAACTTAAGTCATCTGGCCAGGCCACAGGATTCCACCATCAAACCTCAGTCATGTTGCCAGGCCACAGGATTTAACCATCAAACCTCAATCATGTTCCCAGGAAACAGGGTTCAAGAATCAAACCAATGGCATGTTCCCACGCCATGGGGTTCCAGTATCAGGCCTCAGTCATGTTCCCAGTACACAGGGTTCCACCATCAAACCTCAGTCATGTTGCCAGTCAACAGGTTTCTGTGATCAAACCACAGTCAAGTTCCCAGGACACAGGGTTCCAGAATCAAGCCTCAGTCATGTTGCCAGGCCACAGGGTACCACCATCAAACCTCAGTCATGTTCCCAGGCCACAGGGTTCCTCCATCAAACCTCAATCATGTTCCCAGGACACAGGGTTCAAGAATCAAACCAATGTCAAGTTCCCAGGCCATCGGTTTCCAGTACCAGGCCACAGTCATGTTTCCAGGGTACAGGGTTCCACAATCAACCCTCAGTCATGTTGCCAGTCCACAGGTTTCTGCCATCGAAACTCAGGCAACTGTCCAGGCCACAGGGTTCCAGAATTAAGCCTCAGTCATTTTGCCAGGCCAGAGTGTTCCACCATCAAACCTCAGTCATGATCCCAGGCCACATGTTTCCACAATGAAACCTCAGACATTTTCCCAAGCCACAGGTTTCCAGAATCCAACCGATTTCATGTTCCCAGGCAACAGGGTACCAGAATCCAAACCGATGTCATGTTCCCAGGACACAGGATTCCACAATCTAACATCATGCATGTTCCCAGGCCAATGGTTTCCAGAATCAAACCTCAGTCATATTCCCAGGGCACACGGTTCCAAAATTAAACCTCAGTCATGTTCGCAGGCCATACGTTTCAACAAACAAATCTCAGTCATGTTCGCAGGACACAGGTGTCCAGAATCAAACCTCAGTCATGTTCCCAGGGAACAGGCATCCAGAAACAAACCTCAGTCATGTTCCCAGGCCACAGGGTTCCAAAAGCAAACCTCAGGCTTGTTCCCGGGAC
The DNA here is from genome assembly GCF_965194825.1 of Balaenoptera physalus. Classification (NCBI taxonomy): domain Eukaryota; kingdom Metazoa; phylum Chordata; class Mammalia; order Artiodactyla; family Balaenopteridae; genus Balaenoptera; species Balaenoptera physalus. The sequence continues at coordinate 123,385 of NW_028125345.1, forward strand.
ACAGGTTTCCACAATCAACCCGATATCATGTTCCGTGGCAAGAGTCTTCCAGCATCAAACCTCAGTCATGTTGCCAGGCCACAAGTTTCCACCATCAAACCTCAGACATGTTCCCAGGCCACAGGGTTAAAGAATCAAACCATTCTCATGTTTCCAGGCCACAGGGTTCCAGAATCTACCGATGTCATGTTCCCAGGCCACAGGATTCCACAATCAAACATCAGTCATGTTTCCAGGACAATGGTTTCCAGAATCAAACCTCAGTCATATTCCTAGGCCACAGGGTTCCTGAATGCAACCGATGTCATGTTCCCAGGGCACAGGGCTCCACAATCAAACCTCAGTCATGTTCCCAGGCCACAGGGTTCCTGAATGCAACCGATGTCATGTTCCCAGGCCACAGGGTTCCACAATCAAACCTCAGTCATGTTGCCAGTCCACAGTTTTCTGCCATCAAAACTCAGTCAAGTTCCCAGGCCACAGGGTTCCAGAATCAAGCCTTAGTCATGTTGCCAGGCCAGAGAGTTCTGCCATCAAACCTCAGTCATGATCCCAGGCCACATGTTTCCACACTGAAACCTCAGACATTTTCCCAGGCCACAGGTTTCCAGAATCAAACCTCAGTCATATTCCCAGGACACATGGTTCCAGAATCAAACCTCAGTCATGTTCGCAGGCCACAGGTTTCAACAATCAAACCTCAGTCATGTTCGCAGGCCACAGGTTTCAACAATCAAACCTCAGTCATGTTTCCAGGACACAGGTGTGCAGAATCAAACCTCAGTCATGTTCCCAGGCCACAGGGTTCCAGAATCCAACCGATGTCATTTTCTCAGGCCACAGGGTTCCAGAAGCAAACCTCAGTCTTGTTCCCAGATCACAGGGTTCCAGAATCATCCCGATATCATATTCCCTGGCCACAGTCTTCCAGAATCAAACCTCAGTCATGTTGCCAGGCCACAGGTTTCCACCATCAAACCTCAGACATGTTCCCAGGCCACAGGGTTCCAGAATCAAACCGTTCTCATGTTCCCAGGACACAGGGTTCCAGAATACACCGATGTCATGTTCCCAGGCCACAGGGTTCCAGAATCAATCCTCAGTTATGTTCCAGGCTACAGGGTTCCAGAATAAAACCTCAGTCATGTTCCCAGTCCACAGCGTCCAGAACCAAGGCTCAGTCAGGATCCCAGGGCACAGTATTCCACAATCTAAACAGATGTCATGTTCCCAGGCCACAGGTTTCAACAATCAAACCTCAGACATTTTCCCAGGCCACAGGTGTCCAGAATCAAACCTCAGTCATGTTCCCAGGGAACAGGCTTCCAGAAAAAAATCTCTGTCATGTTCCCAGGCAACAGGGTTCCAGAATCCAACCGATGTCATGTTCCCAGGCCACAGGGCTCCACAATCAAACCTCAGTCATGTTCCCAGGCCACAGGCTTCCAGAATCTAACAGATGTCATGTTCACAGGCCACAGGTTTCCAGATTCAAACCACAGTCATGTTCAAAGGCCAGAGGTTTCCACAATCAAACCTCAGTCATATTCCCAGGCCACAGGGTTCCAGAATCCAACCAATGTCATGTTCCCAGGCCAAAGGGTTCCACAATCAAACCTCAGTCATGTTGCCAGTCCACAGGTTTCTGCCATCAAACCTCAGTCAAGTCCCCAGGCCACAGGGTTCCAGAATCAAGCCTCAGTCATTTTGCCAGGCCAGAGTGTTCCACCATCAAACCTCAGTCATGATCCCAGGCCACATGTTTCCACACTGAAACCTCAGACATTTTCCCAGGCCACAGGTTTCCAGAATCAAACCTCAGTCATATTCCCAGGCCACAGGGTTCCACAATCAAACCTCAGTCATGTTGCAGTCCACAGGTTTCTGCCATCAAACCTCACTCAAGTTCCCAGGCCACAAGGATCCAGAATCAAGCCTCAGTCATTTTGCCAGGCCAGAGTGTTCCACCATCAAACCTCAGTCATGATCCCAGGCCACATGTTTCCACACTGAAACCTCAGACATTTTCCCAGGCCACAGGTTTCCAGAATCAAACCTCAGTCATATTCCCAGGCCACATGGTTCCAGAATCAAACACCAGTCGTGTTCCCAGGACCCAGTGTTCCAGAATAAAACCTCAGTCATGTTCCCTGGACACAGGTTTCAAAAATAAAATCCCAGTCATGTTCCAAGGCCACAGGGTTCCACAATTAAACGTCAGTCATGTTCCCAGGCCAGAGGGTTCAACAATCAAACCTCACTCCTATTGCCAGGCCACGGTTCCACCATCAAGCCTCAGTCATGTTCCCAGGCCTGAGTGTTCCACAATCAAACTTAAGTCATCTGGCCAGGCCACAGGATTCCACCATCAAACCTCAGTCATGTTGCCAGGCCACAGGGTTTAACCATCAAACCTCAATCATGTTCCCAGGAAACAGGGTTCAAGAATCAAACCAATGGCATGTTCCCACGCCATGGGGTTCCAGTATCAGGCCTCAGTCATGTTCCCAGTACACAGGGTTCCACCATCAAACCTCAGTCATGTTGCCAGTCAACAGGTTTCTGTGATCAAACCACAGTCAAGTTCCCAGGACACAGGGTTCCAGAATCAAGCCTCAGTCATGTTGCCAGGCCACAGGGTACCACCATCAAACCTCAGTCATGTTCCCAGGCCACAGGGTTCCTCCATCAAACCTCAATCATGTTCCCAGGACACAGGGTTCAAGAATCAAACCAATGTCAAGTTCCCAGGCCATCGGTTTCCAGTACCAGGCCACAGTCATGTTTCCAGGGTACAGGGTTCCACAATCAACCCTCAGTCATGTTGCCAGTCCACAGGTTTCTGCCATCAAAACTCAGGCAAGTGTCCAGGCCACAGGGTTCCAGAATTAAGCCTCAGTCATTTTGCCAGGCCAGAGTGTTCCACCATCAAACCTCAGTCATGATCCCAGGCCACATGTTTCCACAATGAAACCTCAGACATTTTCCCAAGCCACAGGTTTCCAGAATCAAACCGATTTCATGTTCCCAGGCAACAGGGTACCAGAATCCAAACCGATGTCATGTTCCCAGGCCACAGGATTCCACAATCTAACATCATGCATGTTCCCAGGCCAATGGTTTCCAGAATCAAACCTCAGTCATATTCCCAGGGCACACGGTTCCAAAATCAAACCTCAGTCATGTTCGCAGGCCATACGTTTCAACAAACAAATCTCAGTCATGTTCCCAGGACACAGGTGTCCAGAATCAAACCTCAGTCATGTTCCCAGGGAACAGGCATCCAGAAACAAACCTCAGTCATGTTCCCAGGCCACAGGGTTCCAAAAGCAAACCTCAGGCTTGTTCCCGGGACACAGGTTTCCACAATCAACCCGATATCATGTTCCGTGGCAAGAGTCTTGCAGCATCAAACCTCAGTCATGTTGCCAGGCCACAAGTTTCCACCATCAAACCTCAGACATGTTCCCAGGCCACAGGGTTAAAGAATCAAACCATTCTCATGTTTCCAGGCCACAGGGTTCCAGAATCTACCGATGTCATGTTCCCAGGCCACAGGATTCCACAATCAAACATCAGTCATGTTTCCAGGACAATGGTTTCCAGAATCAAACCTCAGTCATATTCCTAGGCCACAGGGTTCCTGAATGCAACCGATGTCATGTTCCCAGGGCACAGGGCTCCACAATCAAACCTCAGTCATGTTCCCAGGCCACAGGGTTCCTGAATGCAACCGATGTCATGTTCCCAGGCCACAGGGTTCCACAATCAAACCTCAGTCATGTTGCCAGTCCACAGTTTTCTGCCATCAAAACTCAGTCAAGTTCCCAGGCCACAGGGTTCCAGAATCAAGCCTTAGTCATGTTGCCAGGCCAGAGAGTTCTGCCATCAAACCTCAGTCATGATCCCAGGCCACATGTTTCCACACTGAAACCTCAGACATTTTCCCAGGCCACAGGTTTCCAGAATCAAACCTCAGTCATATTCCCAGGACACATGGTTCCAGAATCAAACCTCAGTCATGTTCGCAGGCCACAGGTTTCAACAATCAAACCTCAGTCATGTTCGCAGGCCACAGGTTTCAACAATCAAACCTCAGTCATGTTTCCAGGACACAGGTGTGCAGAATCAAACCTCAGTCATGTTCCCAGGCCACAGGGTTCCAGAATCCAACCGATGTCATTTTCTCAGGCCACAGGGTTCCAGAAGCAAACCTCAGTCTTGTTCCCAGATCACAGGGTTCCAGAATCATCCCGATATCATATTCCCTGGCCACAGTCTTCCAGAATCAAACCTCAGTCATGTTGCCAGGCCACAGGTTTCCACCATCAAACCTCAGACATGTTCCCAGGCCACAGGGTTCCAGAATCAAACCGTTCTCATGTTCCCAGGACACAGGGTTCCAGAATACACCGATGTCATGTTCCCAGGCCACAGGGTTCCAGAATCAATCCTCAGTTATGTTCCAGGCTACAGGGTTCCAGAATAAAACCTCAGTCATGTTCCCAGTCCACAGCGTTCCAGAACCAAGGCTCAGTCAGGATCCCAGGGCACAGTATTCCACAATCTAAACAGATGTCATGTTCCCAGGCCACAGGTTTCAACAATCAAACCTCAGACATTTTCCCAGGCCACAGGTGTCCAGAATCAAACCTCAGTCATGTTCCCAGGGAACAGGCTTCCAGAAAAAAATCTCTGTCATGTTCCCAGGCAACAGGGTTCCAGAATCCAACCGATGTCATGTTCCCAGGCCACAGGGCTCCACAATCAAACCTCAGTCATGTTCCCAGGCCACAGGCTTCCAGAATCTAACAGATGTCATGTTCACAGGCCACAGGTTTCCAGATTCAAACCACAGTCATGTTCAAAGGCCAGAGGTTTCCACAATCAAACCTCAGTCATATTCCCAGGCCACAGGGTTCCAGAATCCAACCAATGTCATGTTCCCAGGCCAAAGGGTTCCACAATCAAACCTCAGTCATGTTGCCAGTCCACAGGTTTCTGCCATCAAACCTCAGTCAAGTCCCCAGGCCACAGGGTTCCAGAATCAAGCCTCAGTCATTTTGCCAGGCCAGAGTGTTCCACCATCAAACCTCAGTCATGATCCCAGGCCACATGTTTCCACACTGAAACCTCAGACATTTTCCCAGGCCACAGGTTTCCAGAATCAAACCTCAGTCATATTCCCAGGCCACATGGTTCCAGAATCAAAGACCAGTCGTGTTCCCAGGACCCAGTGTTCCAGAATAAAACCTCAGTCATGTTCCCTGGACACAGGTTTCAAAAATAAAATCCCAGTCATGTTCCAAGGCCACAGGGTTCCACAATTAAACGTCAGTCATGTTCCCAGGCCAGAGGGTTCAACAATCAAACCTCACTCCTATTGCCAGGCCACGGTTCCACCATCAAGCCTCAGTCATGTTCCCAGGCCAGAGTGTTCCACAATCAAACTTAAGTCATCTGGCCAGGCCACAGGATTCCACCATCAAACCTCAGTCATGTTGCCAGGCCACAGGGTTTAACCATCAAACCTCAATCATGTTCCCAGGAAACAGGGTTCAAGAATCAAACCAATGGCATGTTCCCACGCCATGGGGTTCCAGTATCAGGCCTCAGTCATGTTCCCAGTACACAGGGTTCCACCATCAAACCTCAGTCATGTTGCCAGTCAACAGGTTTCTGTGATCAAACCACAGTCAAGTTCCCAGGACACAGGGTTCCAGAATCAAGCCTCAGTCATGTTGCCAGGCCACAGGGTACCACCATCAAACCTCAGTCATGTTCCCAGGCCACAGGGTTCCTCCATCAAACCTCAATCATGTTCCCAGGACACAGGGTTCAAGAATCAAACCAATGTCAAGTTCCCAGGCCATGGGTTTCCAGTACCAGGCCGTAGTCATGTTTCCAGGGTACAGGGTTCCACAATCAACCCTCAGTCATGTTGCCAGTCCACAGGTTTCTGCCATCGAAACTCAGGCAAGTGTCCAGGCCACAGGGTTCCAGAATTAAGCCTCAGTCATTTTGCCAGGCCAGAGTGTTCCACCATCAAACCTCAGTCATGATCCCAGGCCACATGTTTCCACAATGAAACCTCAGACATTTTCCCAAGCCACAGGTTTCCAGAATCCAACCGATTTCATGTTCCCAGGCAACAGGGTACCAGAATCCAAACCGATGTCATGTTCCCAGGCCACAGGATTCCACAATCTAACATCATGCATGTTCCCAGGCCAATGGTTTCCAGAATCAAACCTCAGTCATATTCCCAGGGCACACGGTTCCAAAATCAAACCTCAGTCATGTTCGTAGGCCATACGTTTCAACAAACAAATCTCAGTCATGTTCCCAGGACACAGGTGTCCAGAATCAAACCTCAGTCATGTTCCCAGGGAACAGGCATCCAGAAACAAACCTCAGTCATGTTCCCAGGCCACAGGGTTCCAAAAGCAAACCTCAGACATGTTCCCAGGCCACAGGGTTCCTGAATGCAACCGATGTCATGTTCCCAGGCCACAGGGTTCCACAATCAAACCTCAGTCATGTTGCCAGTCCACAGTTTTCTGCCATCAAAACTCAGTCAAGTTCCCAGGCCACAGGGTTCCAGAATCAAGCCTTAGTCATGTTGCCAGGCCAGAGAGTTCTGCCATCAAACCTCAGTCATGATCCCAGGCCACATGTTTCCACACTGAAACCTCAGACATTTTCCCAGGCCACAGGTTTCCAGAATCAAACCTCAGTCATATTCCCAGGACACATGGTTCCAGAATCAAACCTCAGTCATGTTCGCAGGCCACAGGTTTCAACAATCAAACCTCAGTCATGTTCGCAGGCCACAGGTTTCAACAATCAAACCTCAGTCATGTTTCCAGGACACAGGTGTGCAGAATCAAACCTCAGTCATGTTCCCAGGCCACAGGGTTCCAGAATCCAGCCGATGTCATTTTCTCAGGCCACAGGGTTCCAGAAGCAAACCTCAGTCTTGTTCCCAGATCACAGGGTTCCAGAATCATCCCGATATCATATTCCCTGGCCACAGTCTTCCAGAATCAAACCTCAGTCATGTTGCCAGGCCACAGGTTTCCACCATCAAACCTCAGACATGTTCCCAGGCCACAGGGTTCCAGAATCAAACCGTTCTCATGTTCCCAGGACACAGGGTTCCAGAATACACCGATGTCATGTTCCCAGGCCACAGGGTTCCAGAATCAATCCTCAGTTATGTTCCAGGCTACAGGGTTCCAGAATAAAACCTCAGTCATGTTCCCAGTCCACAGCGTCCAGAACCAAGGCTCAGTCAGGATCCCAGGGCACAGTATTCCACAATCTAAACAGATGTCATGTTCCCAGGCCACAGGTTTCAACAATCAAACCTCAGACATTTTCCCAGGCCACAGGTGTCCAGAATCAAACCTCAGTCATGTTCCCAGGGAACAGGCTTCCAGAAAAAAATCTCTGTCATGTTCCCAGGCAACAGGGTTCCAGAATCCAACCGATGTCATGTTCCCAGGCCACAGGGCTCCACAATCAAACCTCAGTCATGTTCCCAGGCCACAGGCTTCCAGAATCTAACAGATGTCATGTTCACAGGCCACAGGTTTCCAGATTCAAACCACAGTCATGTTCAAAGGCCAGAGGTTTCCACAATCAAACCTCAGTCATATTCCCAGGCCACAGGGTTCCAGAATCCAACCAATGTCATGTTCCCAGGCCAAAGGGTTCCACAATCAAACCTCAGTCATGTTGCCAGTCCACAGGTTTCTGCCATCAAACCTCAGTCAAGTCCCCAGGCCACAGGGTTCCAGAATCAAGCCTCAGTCATTTTGCCAGGCCAGAGTGTTCCACCATCAAACCTCAGTCATGATCCCAGGCCACATGTTTCCACACTGAAACCTCAGACATTTTCCCAGGCCACAGGTTTCCAGAATCAAACCTCAGTCATATTCCCAGGCCACAGGGTTCCACAATCAAACCTCAGTCATGTTGCAGTCCACAGGTTTCTGCCATCAAACCTCACTCAAGTTCCCAGGCCACAAGGATCCAGAATCAAGCCTCAGTCATTTTGCCAGGCCAGAGTGTTCCACCATCAAACCTCAGTCATGATCCCAGGCCACATGTTTCCACACTGAAACCTCAGACATTTTCCCAGGCCACAGGTTTCCAGAATCAAACCTCAGTCATATTCCCAGGCCACATGGTTCCAGAATCAAACACCAGTCGTGTTCCCAGGACCCAGTGTTCCAGAATAAAACCTCAGTCATGTTCCCTGGACACAGGTTTCAAAAATAAAATCCCAGTCATGTTCCAAGGCCACAGGGTTCCACAATTAAACGTCAGTCATGTTCCCAGGCCAGAGGGTTCAACAATCAAACCTCACTCCTATTGCCAGGCCACGGTTCCACCATCAAGCCTCAGTCATGTTCCCAGGCCTGAGTGTTCCACAATCAAACTTAAGTCATCTGGCCAGGCCACAGGATTCCACCATCAAACCTCAGTCATGTTGCCAGGCCACAGGGTTTAACCATCAAACCTCAATCATGTTCCCAGGAAACAGGGTTCAAGAATCAAACCAATGGCATGTTCCCACGCCATGGGGTTCCAGTATCAGGCCTCAGTCATGTTCCCAGTACACAGGGTTCCACCATCAAACCTCAGTCATGTTGCCAGTCAACAGGTTTCTGTGATCAAACCACAGTCAATTTCCCAGGACACAGGGTTCCAGAATCAAGCCTCAGTCATGTTGCCAGGCCACAGGGTACCACCATCAAACCTCAGTCATGTTCCCAGGCCACAGGGTTCCTCCATCAAACCTCAATCATGTTCCCAGGACACAGGGTTCAAGAATCAAACCAATGTCAAGTTCCCAGGCCATCGGTTTCCAGTACCAGGCCACAGTCATGTTTCCAGGGTACAGGGTTCCACAATCAACCCTCAGTCATGTTGCCAGTCCACAGGTTTCTGCCATCAAAACTCAGGCAAGTGTCCAGGCCACAGGGTTCCAGAATTAAGCCTCAGTCATTTTGCCAGGCCAGAGTGTTCCACCATCAAACCTCAGTCATGATCCCAGGCCACATGTTTCCACAATGAAACCTCAGACATTTTCCCAAGCCACAGGTTTCCAGAATCAAACCGATTTCATGTTCCCAGGCAACAGGGTACCAGAATCCAAACCGATGTCATGTTCCCAGGCCACAGGATTCCACAATCTAACATCATGCATGTTCCCAGGCCAATGGTTTCCAGAATCAAACCTCAGTCATATTCCCAGGGCACACGGTTCCAAAATCAAACCTCAGTCATGTTCGCAGGCCATACGTTTCAACAAACAAATCTCAGTCATGTTCCCAGGACACAGGTGTCCAGAATCAAACCTCAGTCATGTTCCCAGGGAACAGGCATCCAGAAACAAACCTCAGTCATGTTCCCAGGCCACAGGGTTCCAAAAGCAAACCTCAGGCTTGTTCCCGGGACACAGGTTTCCACAATCAACCCGATATCATGTTCCGTGGCAAGAGTCTTCCAGCATCAAACCTCAGTCATGTTGCCAGGCCACAAGTTTCCACCATCAAACCTCAGACATGTTCCCAGGCCACAGGGTTAAAGAATCAAACCATTCTCATGTTTCCAGGCCACAGGGTTCCAGAATCTACCGATGTCATGTTCCCAGGCCACAGGATTCCACAATCAAACATCAGTCATGTTTCCAGGACAATGGTTTCCAGAATCAAACCTCAGTCATATTCCTAGGCCACAGGGTTCCTGAATGCAACCGATGTCATGTTCCCAGTGCACAGGGCTCCACAATCAAACCTCAGTCATGTTCCCAGGCCACAGGGTTCCTGAATGAAACCGATGTCATGTTCCCAGGCCACAGGGTTCCACAATCAAACCTCAGTCATGTTGCCAGTCCACAGTTTTCTGCCATCAAAACTCAGTCAAGTTCCCAGGCCACAGGGTTCCAGAATCAAGCCTTAGTCATGTTGCCAGGCCAGAGAGTTCTGCCATCAAACCTCAGTCATGATCCCAGGCCACATGTTTCCACACTGAAACCTCAGACATTTTCCCAGGCCACAGGTTTCCAGAATCAAACCTCAGTCATATTCCCAGGACACATGGTTCCAGAATCAAACCTCAGTCATGTTCGCAGGCCACAGGTTTCAACAATCAAACCTCAGTCATGTTCGCAGGCCACAGGTTTCAACAATCAAACCTCAGTCATGTTTCCAGGACACAGGTGTGCAGAATCAAACCTCAGTCATGTTCCCAGGCCACAGGGTTCTAGAATCCAACCGATGTCATTTTCTCAGGCCACAGGGTTCCAGAAGCAAACCTCAGTCTTGTTCCCAGATCACAGGGTTCCAGAATCATCCCGATATCATATTCCCTGGCCACAGTCTTCCAGAATCAAACCTCAGTCATGTTGCCAGGCCACAGGTTTCCACCATCAAACCTCAGACATGTTCCCAGGCCACAGGGTTCCAGAATCAAACCGTTCTCATGTTCCCAGGACACAGGGTTCCAGAATACACCGATGTCATGTTCCCAGGCCACAGGGTTCCAGAATCAATCCTCAGTTATGTTCCAGGCTACAGGGTTCCAGAATAAAACCTCAGTCATGTTCCCAGTCCACAGCGTCCAGAACCAAGGCTCAGTCAGGATCCCAGGGCATAGTATTCCACAATCTAAACAGATGTCATGTTCCCAGGCCACAGGTTTCAACAATCAAACCTCAGACATTTTCCCAGGCCACAGGTGTCCAGAATCAAACCTCAGTCATGTTCCCAGGGAACAGGCTTCCAGAAAAAAATCTCTGTCATGTTCCCAGGCAACAGGGTTCCAGAATCCAACCGATGTCATGTTCCCAGGCCACAGGGCTCCACAATCAAACCTCAGTCATGTTCCCAGGCCACAGGCTTCCAGAATCTAACAGATGTCATGTTCACAGGCCACAGGTTTCCAGATTCAAACCACAGTCATGTTCAAAGGCCAGAGGTTTCCACAATCAAACCTCAGTCATATTCCCAGGCCACAGGGTTCCAGAATCCAACCAATGTCATGTTCCCAGGCCAAAGGGTTCCACAATCAAACCTCAGTCATGTTGCCAGTCCACAGGTTTCTGCCATCAAACCTCAGTCAAGTCCCCAGGCCACAGGGTTCCAGAATCAAGCCTCAGTCATTTTGCCAGGCCAGAGTGTTCCACCATCAAACCTCAGTCATGATCCCAGGCCACATGTTTCCACACTGAAACCTCAGACATTTTCCCAGGCCACAGGTTTCCAGAATCAAACCTCAGTCATATTCCCAGGCCACATGGTTCCAGAATCAAACACCAGTCGTGTTCCCAGGACCCAGTGTTCCAGAATAAAACCTCAGTCATGTTCCCTGGACACAGGTTTCAAAAATAAAATCCCAGTCATGTTCCAAGGCCACAGGGTTCCACAATTAAACCTCAGTCATGTTCCCAGGCCAGAGGGTTCAACAATCAAACCTCACTCCTATTGCCAGGCCACGGTTCCACCATCAAGCCTCAGTCATGTTCCCAGGCCTGAGTGTTCCACAATCAAACTTAAGTCATCTGGCCAGGCCACAGGATTCCACCATCAAACCTCAGTCATGTTGCCAGGCCACAGGGTTTAACCATCAAACCTCAATCATGTTCCCAGGAAACAGGGTTCAAGAATCAAACCAATGGCATGTTCCCACGCCATGGGGTTCCAGTATCAGGCCTCAGTCATGTTCCCAGTACACAGGGTTCCACCATCAAACCTCAGTCATGTTGCCAGTCAACAGGTTTCTGTGATCAAACCACAGTCAAGTTCCCAGGACACAGGGTTCCAGAATCAAGCCTCAGTCATGTTGCCAGGCCACAGGGTACCACCATCAAACCTCAGTCATGTTCCCAGGCCACAGGGTTCCTCCATCAAACCTCAATCATGTTCCCAGGACACAGGGTTCAAGAATCAAACCAATGTCAAGTTCCCAGGCCATGGGTTTCCAGTACCAGGCCGTAGTCATGTTTCCAGGGTACAGGGTTCCACAATCAACCCTCAGTCATGTTGTCAGTCCACAGGTTTCTGCCATCGAAACTCAGGCAAGTGTCCAGGCCACAGGGTTCCAGAATTAAGCCTCAGTCATTTTGCCAGGCCAGAGTGTTCCACCATCAAACCTCAGTCATGATCCCAGGCCACATGTTTCCACAATGAAACCTCAGACATTTTCCCAAGCCACAGGTTTCCAGAATCCAACCGATTTCATGTTCCCAGGCAACAGGGTACCAGAATCCAAACCGATGTCATGTTCCCAGGCCACAGGATTCCACAATCTAACATCATGCATGTTCCCAGGCCAATGGTTTCCAGAATCAAACCTCAGTCATATTCCCAGGGCACACGGTTCCAAAATCAAACCTCAGTCATGTTCGCAGGCCATACGTTTCAACAAACAAATCTCAGTCATGTTCCCAGGACACAGGTGTCCATAATCAAACCTCAGTCATGTTCCCAGGGAACAGGCATCCAGAAACAAACCTCAGTCATGTTCCCAGGCCACAGGGTTCCAAAAGCAAACCTCAGGCTTGTTCCCAGGCCACAGGGTTCCTGAATGCAACCGATGTCATGTTCCCAGGCCACAGGGTTCCACAATCAAACCTCAGTCATGTTGCCAGTCCACAGTTTTCTGCCATCAAAACTCAGTCAAGTTCCCAGGCCACAGGGTTCCAGAATCAAGCCTTAGTCATGTTGCCAGGCCAGAGAGTTCTGCCATCAAACCTCAGTCATGATCCCAGGCCACATGTTTCCACACTGAAACCTCAGACATTTTCCCAGGCCACAGGTTTCCAGAATCAAACCTCAGTCATATTCCCAGGACACATGGTTCCAGAATCAAACCTCAGTCATGTTCGCAGGCCACAGGTTTCAACAATCAAACCTCAGTCATGTTCGCAGGCCACAGGTTTCAACAATCAAACCTCAGTCATGTTTCCAGGACACAGGTGTGCAGAATCAAACCTCAGTCATGTTCCCAGGCCACAGGGTTCCAGAATCCAACCGATGTCATTTTCTCAGGCCACAGGGTTCCAGAAGCAAACCTCAGTCTTGTTCCCAGATCACAGGGTTCCAGAATCATCCCGATATCATATTCCCTGGCCACAGTCTTCCAGAATCAAACCTCAGTCATGTTGCCAGGCCACAGGTTTCCACCATCAAACCTCAGACATGTTCCCAGGCCACAGGGTTCCAGAATCAATCCTCAGTTATGTTCCAGGCTACAGGGTTCCAGAATAAAACCTCAGTCATGTTCCCAGTCCACAGCGTCCAGAACCAAGGCTCAGTCAGGATCCCAGGGCACAGTATTCCACAATCTAAACAGATGTCATGTTCCCAGGCCACAGGTTTCAACAATCAAACCTCAGACATTTTCCCAGGCCACAGGTGTCCAGAATCAAACCTCAGTCATGTTCCCAGGGAACAGGCTTCCAGAAAAAAATCTCTGTCATGTTCCCAGGCAACAGGGTTCCAGAATCCAACCGATGTCATGTTCCCAGGCCACAGGGCTCCACAATCAAACCTCAGTCATGTTCCCAGGCCACAGGCTTCCAGAATCTAACAGATGTCATGTTCACAGGCCACAGGTTTCCAGATTCAAACCACAGTCATGTTCAAAGGCCAGAGGTTTCCACAATCAAACCTCAGTCATATTCCCAGGCCACAGGGTTCCAGAATCCAACCAATGTCATGTTCCCAGGCCAAAGGGTTCCACAATCAAACCTCAGTCATGTTGCCAGTCCACAGGTTTCTGCCATCAAACCTCAGTCAAGTCCCCAGGCCACAGGGTTCCAGAATCAAGCCTCAGTCATTTTGCCAGGCCAGAGTGTTCCACCATCAAACCTCAGTCATGATCCCAGGCCACATGTTTCCACACTGAAACCTCAGACATTTTCCCAGGCCACAGGTTTCCAGAATCAAACCTCAGTCATATTCCCAGGCCACAGGGTTCCACAATCAAACCTCAGTCATGTTGCAGTCCACAGGTTTCTGCCATCAAACCTCACTCAAGTTCCCAGGCCACAAGGATCCAGAATCAAGCCTCAGTCATTTTGCCAGGCCAGAGTGTTCCACCATCAAACCTCAGTCATGATCCCAGGCCACATGTTTCCACACTGAAACCTCAGACATTTTCCCAGGCCACAGGTTTCCAGAATCAAACCTCAGTCATATTCCCAGGCCACATGGTTCCAGAATCAAACACCAGTCGTGTTCCCAGGACCCAGTGTTCCAGAATAAAACCTCAGTCATGTTCCCTGGACACAGGTTTCAAAAATAAAATCCCAGTCATGTTCCAAGGCCACAGGGTTCCACAATTAAACGTCAGTCATGTTCCCAGGCCAGAGGGTTCAACAATCAAACCTCACTCCTATTGCCAGGCCACGGTTCCACCATCAAGCCTCAGTCATGTTCCCAGGCCTGAGTGTTCCACAATCAAACTTAAGTCATCTGGCCAGGCCACAGGATTCCACCATCAAACCTCAGTCATGTTGCCAGGCCACAGGGTTTAACCATCAAACCTCAATCATGTTCCCAGGAAACAGGGTTCAAGAATCAAACCAATGGCATGTTCCCACGCCATGGGGTTCCAGTATCAGGCCTCAGTCATGTTCCCAGTACACAGGGTTCCACCATCAAACCTCAGTCATGTTGCCAGTCAACAGGTTTCTGTGATCAAACCACAGTCAAGTTCCCAGGACACAGGGTTCCAGAATCAAGCCTCAGTCATGTTGCCAGGCCACAGGGTACCACCATCAAACCTCAGTCATGTTCCCAGGCCACAGGGTTCCTCCATCAAACCTCAATCATGTTCCCAGGACACAGGGTTCAAGAATCAAACCAATGTCAAGTTCCCAGGCCATGGGTTTCCAGTACCAGGCCGTAGTCATGTTTCCAGGGTACAGGGTTCCACAATCAACCCTCAGTCATGTTGCCAGTCCACAGGTTTCTGCCATCGAAACTCAGGCAAGTGTCCAGGCCACAGGGTTCCAGAATTAAGCCTCAGTCATTTTGCCAGGCCAGAGTGTTCCACCATCAAACCTCAGTCATGATCCCAGGCCACATGTTTCCACAATGAAACCTCAGACATTTTCCCAAGCCACAGGTTTCCAGAATCAAACCGATTTCATGTTCCCAGGCAACAGGGTACCAGAATCCAAACCGATGTCATGTTCCCAGGCCACAGGATTCCACAATCTAACATCATGCATGTTCCCAGGCCAATGGTTTCCAGAATCAAACCTCAGTCATATTCCCAGGGCACACGGTTCCAAAATCAAACCTCAGTCATGTTCGCAGGCCATACGTTTCAACAAACAAATCTCAGTCATGTTCCCAGGACACAGGTGTCCAGAATCAAACCTCAGTCATGTTCCCAGGGAACAGGCATCCAGAAACAAACCTCAGTCATGTTCCCAGGCCACAGGGTTCCAAAAGCAAACCTCAGACATGTTCCCAGGCCACAGGGTTCCTGAATGCAACCGATGTCATGTTCCCAGGCCACAGGGTTCCACAATCAAACCTCAGTCATGTTGCCAGTCCACAGTTTTCTGCCATCAAAACTCAGTCAAGTTCCCAGGCCACAGGGTTCCAGAATCAAGCCTTAGTCATGTTGCCAGGCCAGAGAGTTCTGCCATCAAACCTCAGTCATGATCCCAGGCCACATGTTTCCACACTGAAACCTCAGACATTTTCCCAGGCCACAGGTTTCCAGAATCAAACCTCAGTCATATTCCCAGGACACATGGTTCCAGAATCAAACCTCAGTCATGTTCGCAGGCCACAGGTTTCAACAATCAAACCTCAGTCATGTTCGCAGGCCACAGGTTTCAACAATCAAACCTCAGTCATGTTTCCAGGACACAGGTGTGCAGAATCAAACCTCAGTCATGTTCCCAGGCCACAGGGTTCCAGAATCCAACCGATGTCATTTTCTCAGGCCACAGGGTTCCAGAAGCAAACCTCAGTCTTGTTCCCAGATCACAGGGTTCCAGAATCATCCCGATATCATATTCCCTGGCCACAGTCTTCCAGAATCAAACCTCAGTCATGTTGCCAGGCCACAGGTTTCCACCATCAAACCTCAGACATGTTCCCAGGCCACAGGGTTCCAGAATCAATCCTCAGTTATGTTCCAGGCTACAGGGTTCCAGAATAAAACCTCAGTCATGTTCCCAGTCCACAGCGTCCAGAACCAAGGCTCAGTCAGGATCCCAGGGCACAGTATTCCACAATCTAAACAGATGTCATGTTCCCAGGCCACAGGTTTCAACAATCAAACCTCAGACATTTTCCCAGGCCACAGGTGTCCAGAATCAAACCTCAGTCATGTTCCCAGGGAACAGGCTTCCAGAAAAAAATCTCTGTCATGTTCCCAGGCAACAGGGTTCCAGAATCCAACCGATGTCATGTTCCCAGGCCACAGGGCTCCACAATCAAACCTCAGTCATGTTCCCAGGCCACAGGCTTCCAGAATCTAACAGATGTCATGTTCACAGGCCACAGGTTTCCAGATTCAAACCACAGTCATGTTCAAAGGCCAGAGGTTTCCACAATCAAACCTCAGTCATATTCCCAGGCCACAGGGTTCCAGAATCCAACCAATGTCATGTTCCCAGGCCAAAGGGTTCCACAATCAAACCTCAGTCATGTTGCCAGTCCACAGGTTTCTGCCATCAAACCTCAGTCAAGTCCCCAGGCCACAGGGTTCCAGAATCAAGCCTCAGTCATTTTGCCAGGCCAGAGTGTTCCACCATCAAACCTCAGTCATGATCCCAGGCCACATGTTTCCACACTGAAACCTCAGACATTTTCCCAGGCCACAGGTTTCCAGAATCAAACCTCAGTCATATTCCCAGGCCACAGGGTTCCACAATCAAACCTCAGTCATGTTGCAGTCCACAGGTTTCTGCCATCAAACCTCACTCAAGTTCCCAGGCCACAAGGATCCAGAATCAAGCCTCAGTCATTTTGCCAGGCCAGAGTGTTCCACCATCAAACCTCAGTCATGATCCCAGGCCACATGTTTCCACACTGAAACCTCAGACATTTTCCCAGGCCACAGGTTTCCAGAATCAAACCTCAGTCATATTCCCAGGCCACATGGTTCCAGAATCAAACACCAGTCGTGTTCCCAGGACCCAGTGTTCCAGAATAAAACCTCAGTCATGTTCCCTGGACACAGGTTTCAAAAATAAAATCCCAGTCATGTTCCAAGGCCACAGGGTTCCACAATTAAACCTCAGTCATGTTCCCAGGCCAGAGGGTTCAACAATCAAACCTCACTCCTATTGCCAGGCCACGGTTCCACCATCAAGCCTCAGTCATGTTCCCAGGCCTGAGTGTTCCACAATCAAACTTAAGTCATCTGGCCAGGCCACAGGATTCCACCATCAAACCTCAGTCATGTTGCCAGGCCACAGGGTTTAACCATCAAACCTCAATCATGTTCCCAGGAAACAGGGTTCAAGAATCAAACCAATGGCATGTTCCCACGCCATGGGGTTCCAGTATCAGGCCTCAGTCATGTTCCCAGTACACAGGGTTCCACCATCAAACCTCAGTCATGTTGCCAGTCAACAGGTTTCTGTGATCAAACCACAGTCAAGTTCCCAGGACACAGGGTTCCAGAATCAAGCCTCAGTCATGTTGCCAGGCCACAGGGTACCACCATCAAACCTCAGTCATGTTCCCAGGCCACAGGGTTCCTCCATCAAACCTCAATCATGTTCCCAGGACACAGGGTTCAAGAATCAAACCAATGTCAAGTTCCCAGGCCATGGGTTTCCAGTACCAGGCCGTAGTCATGTTTCCAGGGTACAGGGTTCCACAATCAACCCTCAGTCATGTTGCCAGTCCACAGGTTTCTGCCATCGAAACTCAGGCAAGTGTCCAGGCCACAGGGTTCCAGAATTAAGCCTCAGTCATTTTGCCAGGCCAGAGTGTTCCACCATCAAACCTCAGTCATGATCCCAGGCCACATGTTTCCACAATGAAACCTCAGACATTTTCCCAAGCCACAGGTTTCCAGAATCAAACCGATTTCATGTTCCCAGGCAACAGGGTACCAGAATCCAAACCGATGTCATGTTCCCAGGCCACAGGATTCCACAATCTAACATCATGCATGTTCCCAGGCCAATGGTTTCCAGAATCAAACCTCAGTCATATTCCCAGGGCACACGGTTCCAAAATCAAACCTCAGTCATGTTCGCAGGCCATACGTTTCAACAAACAAATCTCAGTCATGTTCCCAGGACACAGGTGTCCAGAATCAAACCTCAGTCATGTTCCCAGGGAACAGGCATCCAGAAACAAACCTCAGTCATGTTCCCAGGCCACAGGGTTCCAAAAGCAAACCTCAGACATGTTCCCAGGCCACAGGGTTCCTGAATGCAACCGATGTCATGTTCCCAGGCCACAGGGTTCCACAATCAAACCTCAGTCATGTTGCCAGTCCACAGTTTTCTGCCATCAAAACTCAGTCAAGTTCCCAGGCCACAGGGTTCCAGAATCAAGCCTTAGTCATGTTGCCAGGCCAGAGAGTTCTGCCATCAAACCTCAGTCATGATCCCAGGCCACATGTTTCCACACTGAAACCTCAGACATTTTCCCAGGCCACAGGTTTCCAGAATCAAACCTCAGTCATATTCCCAGGACACATGGTTCCAGAATCAAACCTCAGTCATGTTCGCAGGCCACAGGTTTCAACAATCAAACCTCAGTCATGTTCGCAGGCCACAGGTTTCAACAATCAAACCTCAGTCATGTTTCCAGGACACAGGTGTGCAGAATCAAACCTCAGTCATGTTCCCAGGCCACAGGGTTCCAGAATCCAACCGATGTCATTTTCTCAGGCCACAGGGTTCCAGAAGCAAACCTCAGTCTTGTTCCCAGATCACAGGGTTCCAGAATCATCCCGATATCATATTCCCTGGCCACAGTCTTCCAGAATCAAACCTCAGTCATGTTGCCAGGCCACAGGTTTCCACCATCAAACCTCAGACATGTTCCCAGGCCACAGGGTTCCAGAATCAATCCTCAGTTATGTTCCAGGCTACAGGGTTCCAGAATAAAACCTCAGTCATGTTCCCAGTCCACAGCGTCCAGAACCAAGGCTCAGTCAGGATCCCAGGGCACAGTATTCCACAATCTAAACAGATGTCATGTTCCCAGGCCACAGGTTTCAACAATCAAACCTCAGACATTTTCCCAGGCCACAGGTGTCCAGAATCAAACCTCAGTCATGTTCCCAGGGAACAGGCTTCCAGAAAAAAATCTCTGTCATGTTCCCAGGCAACAGGGTTCCAGA
The DNA here is from genome assembly GCF_965194825.1 of Balaenoptera physalus. Lineage (NCBI taxonomy): Eukaryota > Metazoa > Chordata > Mammalia > Artiodactyla > Balaenopteridae > Balaenoptera > Balaenoptera physalus. Next base: position 142,735 of record NW_028125345.1, read on the forward strand.
ATCCAACCGATGTCATGTTCCCAGGCCACAGGGCTCCACAATCAAACCTCAGTCATGTTCCCAGGCCACAGGCTTCCAGAATCTAACAGATGTCATGTTCACAGGCCACAGGTTTCCAGATTCAAACCACAGTCATGTTCAAAGGCCAGAGGTTTCCACAATCAAACCTCAGTCATATTCCCAGGCCACAGGGTTCCAGAATCCAACCAATGTCATGTTCCCAGGCCAAAGGGTTCCACAATCAAACCTCAGTCATGTTGCCAGTCCACAGGTTTCTGCCATCAAACCTCAGTCAAGTCCCCAGGCCACAGGGTTCCAGAATCAAGCCTCAGTCATTTTGCCAGGCCAGAGTGTTCCACCATCAAACCTCAGTCATGATCCCAGGCCACATGTTTCCACACTGAAACCTCAGACATTTTCCCAGGCCACAGGTTTCCAGAATCAAACCTCAGTCATATTCCCAGGCCACAGGGTTCCACAATCAAACCTCAGTCATGTTGCAGTCCACAGGTTTCTGCCATCAAACCTCACTCAAGTTCCCAGGCCACAAGGATCCAGAATCAAGCCTCAGTCATTTTGCCAGGCCAGAGTGTTCCACCATCAAACCTCAGTCATGATTCCAGGCCACATGTTTCCACACTGAAACCTCAGACATTTTCCCAGGCCACAGGTTTCCAGAATCAAACCTCAGTCATATTCCCAGGCCACATGGTTCCAGAATCAAACACCAGTCGTGTTCCCAGGACCCAGTGTTCCAGAATAAAACCTCAGTCATGTTCCCTGGACACAGGTTTCAAAAATAAAATCCCAGTCATGTTCCAAGGCCACAGGGTTCCACAATTAAACCTCAGTCATGTTCCCAGGCCAGAGGGTTCAACAATCAAACCTCACTCCTATTGCCAGGCCACGGTTCCACCATCAAGCCTCAGTCATGTTCCCAGGCCAGAGTGTTCCACAATCAAACTTAAGTCATCTGGCCAGGCCACAGGATTCCACCATCAAACCTCAGTCATGTTGCCAGGCCTCAGGGTTTAACCATCAAACCTCAATCATGTTCCCAGGAAACAGGGTTCAAGAATCAAACCAATGGCATGTTCCCACGCCATGGGGTTCCAGTATCAGGCCTCAGTCATGTTCCCAGTACACAGGGTTCCACCATCAAACCTCAGTCATGTTGCCAGTCAACAGGTTTCTGTGATCAAACCACAGTCAAGTTCCCAGGACACAGGGTTCCAGAATCAAGCCTCAGTCATGTTGCCAGGCCACAGGGTACCACCATCAAACCTCAGTCATGTTCCCAGGCCACAGGGTTCCTCCATCAAACCTCAATCATGTTCCCAGGACACAGGGTTCAAGAATCAAACCAATGTCAAGTTCCCAGGCCATCGGTTTCCAGTACCAGGCCACAGTCATGTTTCCAGGGTACAGGGTTCCACAATCAACCCTCAGTCATGTTGCCAGTCCACAGGTTTCTGCCATCGAAACTCAGGCAAGTGTCCAGGCCACAGGGTTCCAGAATTAAGCCTCAGTCATTTTGCCAGGCCAGAGTGTTCCACCATCAAACCTCAGTCATGATCCCAGGCCACATGTTTCCACAATGAAACCTCAGACATTTTCCCAAGCCACAGGTTTCCAGAATCAAACCGATTTCATGTTCCCAGGCAACAGGGTACCAGAATCAAAACCGATGTCATGTTCCCAGGCCACAGGATTCCACAATCTAACATCATGCATGTTCCCAGGCCAATGGTTTCCAGAATCAAACCTCAGTCATATTCCCAGGGCACACGGTTCCAAAATCAAACCTCAGTCAGGTTCGCAGGCCATACGTTTCAACAAACAAATCTCACTCATGTTCCCAGGACACAGGTGTCCAGAATCAAACCTCAGTCATGTTCCCAGGGAACAGGCATCCAGAAACAAACCTCAGTCATGTTCCCAGGCCCCAGGGTTCCAAAAGCAAACCTCAGTCTTGTTCCCGGGACACAGGTTTCCACAATCAACCCGATATCATGTTCCGTGTCAAGAGTCTTCCAGCATCAGAACTCAGTCATGTTGCCAGGCCACAAGTTTCCACCATCAAACCTCAGACATGTTCCCAGGCCACAGGGTTAAAGAATCAAACCGTTCTCATGTTTCCAGGCCACAGGGTTCCAGAATCTACCGATGTCATGTTCCCAGGCCACAGGATTCCACAATCAAACATCAGTCATGTTTCCAGGACAATGGTTTCCAGAATCAAACCTCAGTCATATTCCTAGGCCACAGGGTTCCTGAATGCAACTGATGTCATGTTCCCAGGGCACAGGGCTCCACAATCAAACCTCAGTCATGTTCCCAGGCCACAGGGTTCCTGAATGCAACCGATGTCATGTTCCCAGGCCACAGGGTTCCACAATCAAACCTCAGTCATGTTGCCAGTCCACAGTTTTCTGCCATCAAAACTCAGTCAAGTTCCCAGGCCACAGGGTTCCAGAATCAAGCCTTAGTCATGTTGCCAGGCCAGAGAGTTCTGCCATCAAACCTCAGTCATGATCCCAGGCCACATGTTTCCACAATGAAACCTCAGACATTTTCCCAGGCCACAGGTTTCCAGAATCAAACCTCAGTCATATTCCCAGGACACATGGTTCCAGAATCAAACCTCAGTCATGTTCGCAGGCCACAGGTTTCAACAATCAAACCTCAGTCATGTTCGCAGGCCACAGGTTTCAACAATCAAACCTCAGTCATGTTTCCAGGACACAGGTGTGCAGAATCAAACCTCAGTCATGTTCCCAGGCCACAGGGTTCCAGAATCCAACCGATGTCATTTTCTCAGGCCACAGGGTTCCAGAAGCAAACCTCAGTCTTGTTCCCAGATCACAGGGTTCCAGAATCATCCCGATATCATATTCCCTGGCCACAGTCTTCCAGAATGAAACCTCAGTCATGTTGCCAGGCCACAGGTTTCCACTATAAAACCTCAGACATGTTCCCAGGCCACAGGTTTACAGAATCAAACCGTTATCATGTTCTCAGAACACAGGGTTCCAGAATACACCGATGTCATGTTCCCAGGCCACAGGGTTCCAGAATCAATCCTCAGTTATGTTCTAGGCTACAGGGTTCCAGAATAAAACCTCAGTCATGTTCCCAGTCCACAGCGTCCAGAACCAAGGCTCAGTCAGGATCCCAGGGCACAGTATTCCACAATCTAAACAGATGTCATGTTCCCAGGCCACAGGTTTCAACAATCAAACCTCAGACATTTTCCCAGGCCACAGGTGTCCAGAATCAAACCTCAGTCATGTTCCCAGGGATCAGGCTTCCAGAAAAAAATCTCTGTCATGTTCCCAGGCAACAGGGTTCCAGAATCCAACCGATGTCATGTTCCCAGGCCACAGGGCTCCACAATCAAACCTCAGTCATGTTCCCAGGCCACAGGCTTCCAGAATCTAACAGATGTCATGTTCACAGGCCACAGGTTTCCAGATTCAAACCACAGTCATGTTCAAAGGCCAGAGGTTTCCACAATCAAACCTCAGTCATATTCCCAGGCCACAGGGTTCCAGAATCCAACCAATGTCATGTTCCCAGGCCAAAGGGTTCCACAATCAAACCTCAGTCATGTTGCCAGTCCACAGGTTTCTGCCATCAAACCTCAGTCAAGTCCCCAGGCCACAGGTTTCCAGAATCAAGCCTCAGTCATTTTGCCAGGCCAGAGTGTTCCACCATCAAACCTCAGTCATGATCCCAGGCCACATGTTTCCACACTGAAACTTCAGACATTTTCCCAGGCCACAGGTTTCCAGAATCAAACCTCAGTCATATTCCCAGGCCACAGGGTTCCACAATCAAACCTCAGTCATGTTGCAGTCCACAGGTTTCTGCCATCAAACCTCACTCAAGTTCCCAGGCCACAAGGATCCAGAATCAAGCCTCAGTCATTTTGCCAGGCCAGAGTGTTCCACCATCAAACCTCAGTCATGATCCCAGGCCACATGTTTCCACACTGAAACCTCAGACATTTTCCCAGGCCACATGGTTCCAGAATCAAACACCAGTCGTGTTCCCAGGACCCAGTGTTCCAGAATAAAACCTCAGTCATGTTCCCTGGACACAGGTTTCAAAAATAAAATCCCAGTCATGTTCCAAGGCCACAGGGTTCCACAATTAAACCTCAGTCATGTTCCAAGGCCAGAGGGTTCAACAATCAAACCTCACTCCTATTGCCAGGCCACGGTTCCACCATCAAGCCTCAGTCATGTTCCCAGGCCAGAGTGTTCCACAATCAAACTTAAGTCATCTGGCCAGGCCACAGGATTCCACCATCAAACCTCAGTCATGTTGCCAGGCCTCAGGGTTTAACCATCAAACCTCAATCATGTTCCCAGGAAACAGGGTTCAAGAATCAAACCAATGGCATGTTCCCACGCCATGGGGTTCCAGTATCAGGCCTCAGTCATGTTCCCAGTACACAGGGTTCCACCATCAAACCTCAGTCATGTTGCCAGTCAACAGGTTTCTGTGATCAAACCACAGTCAAGTTCCCAGGACACAGGGTTCCAGAATCAAGCCTCAGTCATGTTGCCAGGCCACAGGGTACCACCATCAAACCTCAGTCATGTTCCCAGGCCACAGGGTTCCTCCATCAAACCTCAATCATGTTCCCAGGACACAGGGTTCAAGAATCAAACCAATGTCAAGTTCCCAGGCCATCGGTTTCCAGTACCAGGCCACAGTCATGTTTCCAGGGTACAGGGTTCCACAATCAACCCTCAGTCATGTTGCCAGTCCACAGGTTTCTGCCATCGAAACTCAGGCAAGTGTCCAGGCCACAGGGTTCCAGAATTAAGCCTCAGTCATTTTGCCAGGCCAGAGTGTTCCACCATCAAACCTCAGTCATGATCCCAGGCCACATGTTTCCACAATGAAACCTCAGACATTTTCCCAAGCCACAGGTTTCCAGAATCAAACCGATTTCATGTTCCCAGGCAACAGGGTACCAGAATCCAAACCGATGTCATGTTCCCAGGCCACAGGATTCCACAATCTAACATCATGCATGTTCCCAGGCCAATGGTTTCCAGAATCAAACCTCAGTCATATTCCCAGGGCACACGGTTCCAAAATCAAACCTCAGTCAGGTTCGCAGGCCATACGTTTCAACAAACAAATCTCACTCATGTTCCCAGGACACAGGTGTCCAGAATCAAACCTCAGTCATGTTCCCAGGGAACAGGCATCCAGAAACAAACCTCAGTCATGTTCCCAGGCCCCAGGGTTCCAAAAGCAAACCTCAGTCTTGTTCCCGGGACACAGGTTTCCACAATCAACCCGATATCATGTTCCGTGTCAAGAGTCTTCCAGCATCAGAACTCAGTCATGTTGCCAGGCCACAAGTTTCCACCATCAAACCTCAGACATGTTCCCAGGCCACAGGGTTAAAGAATCAAACCGTTCTCATGTTTCCAGGCCACAGGGTTCCAGAATCTACCGATGTCATGTTCCCAGGCCACAGGATTCCACAATCAAACATCAGTCATGTTTCCAGGACAATGGTTTCCAGAATCAAACCTCAGTCATATTCCTAGGCCACAGGGTTCCTGAATGCAACTGATGTCATGTTCCCAGGGCACAGGGCTCCACAATCAAACCTCAGTCATGTTCCCAGGCCACAGGGTTCCTGAATGCAACCGATGTCATGTTCCCAGGCCACAGGGTTCCACAATCAAACCTCAGTCATGTTGCCAGTCCACAGTTTTCTGCCATCAAAACTCAGTCAAGTTCCCAGGCCACAGGGTTCCAGAATCAAGCCTTAGTCATGTTGCCAGGCCAGAGAGTTCTGCCATCAAACCTCAGTCATGATCCCAGGCCACATGTTTCCACAATGAAACCTCAGACATTTTCCCAGGCCACAGGTTTCCAGAATCAAACCTCAGTCATATTCCCAGGACACATGGTTCCAGAATCAAACCTCAGTCATGTTCGCAGGCCACAGGTTTCAACAATCAAACCTCAGTCATGTTCGCAGGCCACAGGTTTCAACAATCAAACCTCAGTCATGTTTCCAGGACACAGGTGTGCAGAATCAAACCTCAGTCATGTTCCCAGGCCACAGGGTTCCAGAATCCAACCGATGTCATTTTCTCAGGCCACAGGGTTCCAGAAGCAAACCTCAGTCTTGTTCCCAGATCACAGGGTTCCAGAATCATCCCGATATCATATTCCCTGGCCACAGTCTTCCAGAATGAAACCTCAGTCATGTTGCCAGGCCACAGGTTTCCACTATAAAACCTCAGACATGTTCCCAGGCCACAGGTTTACAGAATCAAACCGTTATCATGTTCTCAGAACACAGGGTTCCAGAATACACCGATGTCATGTTCCCAGGCCACAGGGTTCCAGAATCAATCCTCAGTTATGTTCTAGGCTACAGGGTTCCAGAATAAAACCTCAGTCATGTTCCCAGTCCACAGCGTCCAGAACCAAGGCTCAGTCAGGATCCCAGGGCACAGTATTCCACAATCTAAACAGATGTCATGTTCCCAGGCCACAGGTTTCAACAATCAAACCTCAGACATTTTCCCAGGCCACAGGTGTCCAGAATCAAACCTCAGTCATGTTCCCAGGGATCAGGCTTCCAGAAAAAAATCTCTGTCATGTTCCCAGGCAACAGGGTTCCAGAATCCAACCGATGTCATGTTCCCAGGCCACAGGGCTCCACAATCAAACCTCAGTCATGTTCCCAGGCCACAGGCTTCCAGAATCTAACAGATGTCATGTTCACAGGCCACAGGTTTCCAGATTCAAACCACAGTCATGTTCAAAGGCCAGAGGTTTCCACAATCAAACCTCAGTCATATTCCCAGGCCACAGGGTTCCAGAATCCAACCAATGTCATGTTCCCAGGCCAAAGGGTTCCACAATCAAACCTCAGTCATGTTGCCAGTCCACAGGTTTCTGCCATCAAACCTCAGTCAAGTCCCCAGGCCACAGGTTTCCAGAATCAAGCCTCAGTCATTTTGCCAGGCCAGAGTGTTCCACCATCAAACCTCAGTCATGATCCCAGGCCACATGTTTCCACACTGAAACCTCAGACATTTTCCCAGGCCACAGGTTTCCAGAATCAAACCTCAGTCATATTCCCAGGCCACATGGTTCCAGAATCAAACACCAGTCGTGTTCCCAGGACCCAGTGTTCCAGAATAAAACCTCAGTCATGTTCCCTGGACACAGGTTTCAAAAATAAAATCCCAGTCATGTTCCAAGGCCACAGGGTTCCACAATTAAACCTCAGTCATGTTCCCAGGCCAGAGGGTTCAACAATCAAACCTCACTCCTATTGCCAGGCCACGGTTCCACCATCAAGCCTCAGTCATGTTCCCAGGCCTGAGTGTTCCACAATCAAACTTAAGTCATCTGGCCAGGCCACAGGATTCCACCATCAAACCTCAGTCATGTTGCCAGGCCACAGGGTTTAACCATCAAACCTCAATCATGTTCCCAGGAAACAGGGTTCAAGAATCAAACCAATGGCATGTTCCCACGCCATGGGGTTCCAGTATCAGGCCTCAGTCATGTTCCCAGTACACAGGGTTCCACCATCAAACCTCAGTCATGTTGCCAGTCAACAGGTTTCTGTGATCAAACCACAGTCAAGTTCCCAGGACACAGGGTTCCAGAATCAAGCCTCAGTCATGTTGCCAGGCCACAGGGTACCACCATCAAACCTCAGTCATGTTCCCAGGCCACAGGGTTCCTCCATCAAACCTCAATCATGTTCCCAGGACACAGGGTTCAAGAATCAAACCAATGTCAAGTTCCCAGGCCATCGGTTTCCAGTACCAGGCCACAGTCATGTTTCCAGGGTACAGGGTTCCACAATCAACCCTCAGTCATGTTGCCAGTCCACAGGTTTCTGCCATCAAAACTCAGGCAAGTGTCCAGGCCACAGGGTTCCAGAATTAAGCCTCAGTCATTTTGCCAGGCCAGAGTGTTCCACCATCAAACCTCAGTCATGATCCCAGGCCACATGTTTCCACAATGAAACCTCAGACATTTTCCCAAGCCACAGGTTTCCAGAATCCAACCGATTTCATGTTCCCAGGCAACAGGGTACCAGAATCCAAACCGATGTCATGTTCCCAGGCCACAGGATTCCACAATCTAACATCATGCATGTTCCCAGGCCAATGGTTTCCAGAATCAAACCTCAGTCATATTCCCAGGGCACACGGTTCCAAAATCAAACCTCAGTCATGTTCGCAGGCCATACGTTTCAACAAACAAATCTCAGTCATGTTCCCAGGACACAGGTGTCCATAATCAAACCTCAGTCATGTTCCCAGGGAACAGGCATCCAGAAACAAACCTCAGTCATGTTCCCAGGCCACAGGGTTCCAAAAGCAAACCTCAGGCTTGTTCCCGGGACACAGGTTTCCACAATCAACCCGATATCATGTTCCGTGGCAAGAGTCTTCCAGCATCAAACCTCAGTCATGTTGCCAGGCCACAAGTTTCCACCATCAAACCTCAGACATGTTCCCAGGCCACAGGGTTAAAGAATCAAACCATTCTCATGTTTCCAGGCCACAGGGTTCCAGAATCTACCGATGTCATGTTCCCAGGCCACAGGATTCCACAATCAAACATCAGTCATGTTTCCAGGACAATGGTTTCCAGAATCAAACCTCAGTCATATTCCTAGGCCACAGGGTTCCTGAATGCAACCGATGTCATGTTGCCAGGCCACAGGGTTCCACAATCAAACCTCAGTCATGTTGCCAGTCCACAGTTTTCTGCCATCAAAACTCAGTCAAGTTCCCAGGCCACAGGGTTCCAGAATCAAGCCTTAGTCATGTTGCCAGGCCAGAGAGTTCTGCCATCAAACCTCAGTCATGATCCCAGGCCACATGTTTCCACACTGAAACCTCAGACATTTTCCCAGGCCACAGGTTTCCAGAATCAAACCTCAGTCATATTCCCAGGACACATGGTTCCAGAATCAAACCTCAGTCATGTTCGCAGGCCACAGGTTTCAACAATCAAACCTCAGTCATGTTCGCAGGCCACAGGTTTCAACAATCAAACCTCAGTCATGTTTCCAGGACACAGGTGTGCAGAATCAAACCTCAGTCATGTTCCCAGGCCACAGGGTTCCAGAATCCAACCGATGTCATTTTCTCAGGCCACAGGGTTCCAGAAGCAAACCTCAGTCTTGTTCCCAGATCACAGGGTTCCAGAATCATCCCGATATCATATTCCCTGGCCACAGTCTTCCAGAATCAAACCTCAGTCATGTTGCCAGGCCACAGGTTTCCACCATCAAACCTCAGACATGTTCCCAGGCCACAGGGTTCCAGAATCAAACCGTTCTCATGTTCCCAGGACACAGGGTTCCAGAATACACCGATGTCATGTTCCCAGGCCACAGGGTTCCAGAATCAATCCTCAGTTATGTTCCAGGCTACAGGGTTCCAGAATAAAACCTCAGTCATGTTCCCAGTCCACAGCGTCCAGAACCAAGGCTCAGTCAGGATCCCAGGGCACAGTATTCCACAATCTAAACAGATGTCATGTTCCCAGGCCACAGGTTTCAACAATCAAACCTCAGACATTTTCCCAGGCCACAGGTGTCCAGAATCAAACCTCAGTCATGTTCCCAGGGAACAGGCTTCCAGAAAAAAATCTCTGTCATGTTCCCAGGCAACAGGGTTCCAGAATCCAACCGATGTCATGTTCCCAGGCCACAGGGCTCCACAATCAAACCTCAGTCATGTTCCCAGGCCACAGGCTTCCAGAATCTAACAGATGTCATGTTCACAGGCCACAGGTTTCCAGATTCAAACCACAGTCATGTTCAAAGGCCAGAGGTTTCCACAATCAAACCTCAGTCATATTCCCAGGCCACAGGGTTCCAGAATCCAACCAATGTCATGTTCCCAGGCCAAAGGGTTCCACAATCAAACCTCAGTCATGTTGCCAGTCCACAGGTTTCTGCCATCAAACCTCAGTCAAGTCCCCAGGCCACAGGGTTCCAGAATCAAGCCTCAGTCATTTTGCCAGGCCAGAGTGTTCCACCATCAAACCTCAGTCATGATCCCAGGCCACATGTTTCCACACTGAAACCTCAGACATTTTCCCAGGCCACAGGTTTCCAGAATCAAACCTCAGTCATATTCCCAGGCCACAGGGTTCCACAATCAAACCTCAGTCATGTTGCAGTCCACAGGTTTCTGCCATCAAACCTCACTCAAGTTCCCAGGCCACAAGGATCCAGAATCAAGCCTCAGTCATTTTGCCAGGCCAGAGTGTTCCACCATCAAACCTCAGTCATGATCCCAGGCCACATGTTTCCACACTGAAACCTCAGACATTTTCCCAGGCCACAGGTTTCCAGAATCAAACCTCAGTCATATTCCCAGGCCACATGGTTCCAGAATCAAACACCAGTCGTGTTCCCAGGACCCAGTGTTCCAGAATAAAACCTCAGTCATGTTCCCTGGACACAGGTTTCAAAAATAAAATCCCAGTCATGTTCCAAGGCCACAGGGTTCCACAATTAAACGTCAGTCATGTTCCCAGGCCAGAGGGTTCAACAATCAAACCTCACTCCTATTGCCAGGCCACGGTTCCACCATCAAGCCTCAGTCATGTTCCCAGGCCTGAGTGTTCCACAATCAAACTTAAGTCATCTGGCCAGGCCACAGGATTCCACCATCAAACCTCAGTCATGTTGCCAGGCCACAGGGTTTAACCATCAAACCTCAATCATGTTCCCAGGAAACAGGGTTCAAGAATCAAACCAATGGCATGTTCCCACGCCATGGGGTTCCAGTATCAGGCCTCAGTCATGTTCCCAGTACACAGGGTTCCACCATCAAACCTCAGTCATGTTGCCAGTCAACAGGTTTCTGTGATCAAACCACAGTCAAGTTCCCAGGACACAGGGTTCCAGAATCAAGCCTCAGTCATGTTGCCAGGCCACAGGGTACCACCATCAAACCTCAGTCATGTTCCCAGGCCACAGGGTTCCTCCATCAAACCTCAATCATGTTCCCAGGACACAGGGTTCAAGAATCAAACCAATGTCAAGTTCCCAGGCCATGGGTTTCCAGTACCAGGCCGTAGTCATGTTTCCAGGGTACAGGGTTCCACAATCAACCCTCAGTCATGTTGCCAGTCCACAGGTTTCTGCCATCGAAACTCAGGCAAGTGTCCAGGCCACAGGGTTCCAGAATTAAGCCTCAGTCATTTTGCCAGGCCAGAGTGTTCCACCATCAAACCTCAGTCATGATCCCAGGCCACATGTTTCCACAATGAAACCTCAGACATTTTCCCAAGCCACAGGTTTCCAGAATCAAACCGATTTCATGTTCCCAGGCAACAGGGTACCAGAATCCAAACCGATGTCATGTTCCCAGGCCACAGGATTCCACAATCTAACATCATGCATGTTCCCAGGCCAATGGTTTCCAGAATCAAACCTCAGTCATATTCCCAGGGCACACGGTTCCAAAATCAAACCTCAGTCATGTTCGCAGGCCATACGTTTCAACAAACAAATCTCAGTCATGTTCCCAGGACACAGGTGTCCAGAATCAAACCTCAGTCATGTTCCCAGGGAACAGGCATCCAGAAACAAACCTCAGTCATGTTCCCAGGCCACAGGGTTCCAAAAGCAAACCTCAGACATGTTCCCAGGCCACAGGGTTCCTGAATGCAACCGATGTCATGTTCCCAGGCCACAGGGTTCCACAATCAAACCTCAGTCATGTTGCCAGTCCACAGTTTTCTGCCATCAAAACTCAGTCAAGTTCCCAGGCCACAGGGTTCCAGAATCAAGCCTTAGTCATGTTGCCAGGCCAGAGAGTTCTGCCATCAAACCTCAGTCATGATCCCAGGCCACATGTTTCCACACTGAAACCTCAGACATTTTCCCAGGCCACAGGTTTCCAGAATCAAACCTCAGTCATATTCCCAGGACACATGGTTCCAGAATCAAACCTCAGTCATGTTCGCAGGCCACAGGTTTCAACAATCAAACCTCAGTCATGTTCGCAGGCCACAGGTTTCAACAATCAAACCTCAGTCATGTTTCCAGGACACAGGTGTGCAGAATCAAACCTCAGTCATGTTCCCAGGCCACAGGGTTCCAGAATCCAACCGATGTCATTTTCTCAGGCCACAGGGTTCCAGAAGCAAACCTCAGTCTTGTTCCCAGATCACAGGGTTCCAGAATCATCCCGATATCATATTCCCTGGCCACAGTCTTCCAGAATCAAACCTCAGTCATGTTGCCAGGCCACAGGTTTCCACCATCAAACCTCAGACATGTTCCCAGGCCACAGGGTTCCAGAATCAATCCTCAGTTATGTTCCAGGCTACAGGGTTCCAGAATAAAACCTCAGTCATGTTCCCAGTCCACAGCGTCCAGAACCAAGGCTCAGTCAGGATCCCAGGGCACAGTATTCCACAATCTAAACAGATGTCATGTTCCCAGGCCACAGGTTTCAACAATCAAACCTCAGACATTTTCCCAGGCCACAGGTGTCCAGAATCAAACCTCAGTCATGTTCCCAGGGAACAGGCTTCCAGAAAAAAATCTCTGTCATGTTCCCAGGCAACAGGGTTCCAGAATCCAACCGATGTCATGTTCCCAGGCCACAGGGCTCCACAATCAAACCTCAGTCATGTTCCCAGGCCACAGGCTTCCAGAATCTAACAGATGTCATGTTCACAGGCCACAGGTTTCCAGATTCAAACCACAGTCATGTTCAAAGGCCAGAGGTTTCCACAATCAAACCTCAGTCATATTCCCAGGCCACAGGGTTCCAGAATCCAACCAATGTCATGTTCCCAGGCCAAAGGGTTCCACAATCAAACCTCAGTCATGTTGCCAGTCCACAGGTTTCTGCCATCAAACCTCAGTCAAGTCCCCAGGCCACAGGGTTCCAGAATCAAGCCTCAGTCATTTTGCCAGGCCAGAGTGTTCCACCATCAAACCTCAGTCATGATCCCAGGCCACATGTTTCCACACTGAAACCTCAGACATTTTCCCAGGCCACAGGTTTCCAGAATCAAACCTCAGTCATATTCCCAGGCCACAGGGTTCCACAATCAAACCTCAGTCATGTTGCAGTCCACAGGTTTCTGCCATCAAACCTCACTCAAGTTCCCAGGCCACAAGGATCCAGAATCAAGCCTCAGTCATTTTGCCAGGCCAGAGTGTTCCACCATCAAACCTCAGTCATGATCCCAGGCCACATGTTTCCACACTGAAACCTCAGACATTTTCCCAGGCCACAGGTTTCCAGAATCAAACCTCAGTCATATTCCCAGGCCACATGGTTCCAGAATCAAACACCAGTCGTGTTCCCAGGACCCAGTGTTCCAGAATAAAACCTCAGTCATGTTCCCTGGACACAGGTTTCAAAAATAAAATCCCAGTCATGTTCCAAGGCCACAGGGTTCCACAATTAAACCTCAGTCATGTTCCCAGGCCAGAGGGTTCAACAATCAAACCTCACTCCTATTGCCAGGCCACGGTTCCACCATCAAGCCTCAGTCATGTTCCCAGGCCTGAGTGTTCCACAATCAAACTTAAGTCATCTGGCCAGGCCACAGGATTCCACCATCAAACCTCAGTCATGTTGCCAGGCCACAGGGTTTAACCATCAAACCTCAATCATGTTCCCAGGAAACAGGGTTCAAGAATCAAACCAATGGCATGTTCCCACGCCATGGGGTTCCAGTATCAGGCCTCAGTCATGTTCCCAGTACACAGGGTTCCACCATCAAACCTCAGTCATGTTGCCAGTCAACAGGTTTCTGTGATCAAACCACAGTCAAGTTCCCAGGACACAGGGTTCCAGAATCAAGCCTCAGTCATGTTGCCAGGCCACAGGGTACCACCATCAAACCTCAGTCATGTTCCCAGGCCACAGGGTTCCTCCATCAAACCTCAATCATGTTCCCAGGACACAGGGTTCAAGAATCAAACCAATGTCAAGTTCCCAGGCCATGGGTTTCCAGTACCAGGCCGTAGTCATGTTTCCAGGGTACAGGGTTCCACAATCAACCCTCAGTCATGTTGCCAGTCCACAGGTTTCTGCCATCGAAACTCAGGCAAGTGTCCAGGCCACAGGGTTCCAGAATTAAGCCTCAGTCATTTTGCCAGGCCAGAGTGTTCCACCATCAAACCTCAGTCATGATCCCAGGCCACATGTTTCCACAATGAAACCTCAGACATTTTCCCAAGCCACAGGTTTCCAGAATCAAACCGATTTCATGTTCCCAGGCAACAGGGTACCAGAATCCAAACCGATGTCATGTTCCCAGGCCACAGGATTCCACAATCTAACATCATGCATGTTCCCAGGCCAATGGTTTCCAGAATCAAACCTCAGTCATATTCCCAGGGCACACGGTTCCAAAATCAAACCTCAGTCATGTTCGCAGGCCATACGTTTCAACAAACAAATCTCAGTCATGTTCCCAGGACACAGGTGTCCAGAATCAAACCTCAGTCATGTTCCCAGGGAACAGGCATCCAGAAACAAACCTCAGTCATGTTCCCAGGCCACAGGGTTCCAAAAGCAAACCTCAGACATGTTCCCAGGCCACAGGGTTCCTGAATGCAACCGATGTCATGTTCCCAGGCCACAGGGTTCCACAATCAAACCTCAGTCATGTTGCCAGTCCACAGTTTTCTGCCATCAAAACTCAGTCAAGTTCCCAGGCCACAGGGTTCCAGAATCAAGCCTTAGTCATGTTGCCAGGCCAGAGAGTTCTGCCATCAAACCTCAGTCATGATCCCAGGCCACATGTTTCCACACTGAAACCTCAGACATTTTCCCAGGCCACAGGTTTCCAGAATCAAACCTCAGTCATATTCCCAGGACACATGGTTCCAGAATCAAACCTCAGTCATGTTCGCAGGCCACAGGTTTCAACAATCAAACCTCAGTCATGTTCGCAGGCCACAGGTTTCAACAATCAAACCTCAGTCATGTTTCCAGGACACAGGTGTGCAGAATCAAACCTCAGTCATGTTCCCAGGCCACAGGGTTCCAGAATCCAACCGATGTCATTTTCTCAGGCCACAGGGTTCCAGAAGCAAACCTCAGTCTTGTTCCCAGATCACAGGGTTCCAGAATCATCCCGATATCATATTCCCTGGCCACAGTCTTCCAGAATCAAACCTCAGTCATGTTGCCAGGCCACAGGTTTCCACCATCAAACCTCAGACATGTTCCCAGGCCACAGGGTTCCAGAATCAATCCTCAGTTATGTTCCAGGCTACAGGGTTCCAGAATAAAACCTCAGTCATGTTCCCAGTCCACAGCGTCCAGAACCAAGGCTCAGTCAGGATCCCAGGGCACAGTATTCCACAATCTAAACAGATGTCATGTTCCCAGGCCACAGGTTTCAACAATCAAACCTCAGACATTTTCCCAGGCCACAGGTGTCCAGAATCAAACCTCAGTCATGTTCCCAGGGAACAGGCTTCCAGAAAAAAATCTCTGTCATGTTCCCAGGCAACAGGGTTCCAGAATCCAACCGATGTCATGTTCCCAGGCCACAGGGCTCCACAATCAAACCTCAGTCATGTTCCCAGGCCACAGGCTTCCAGAATCTAACAGATGTCATGTTCACAGGCCACAGGTTTCCAGATTCAAACCACAGTCATGTTCAAAGGCCAGAGGTTTCCACAATCAAACCTCAGTCATATTCCCAGGCCACAGGGTTCCAGAATCCAACCAATGTCATGTTCCCAGGCCAAAGGGTTCCACAATCAAACCTCAGTCATGTTGCCAGTCCACAGGTTTCTGCCATCAAACCTCAGTCA
This sequence comes from Balaenoptera physalus, assembly GCF_965194825.1. NCBI lineage: Eukaryota > Metazoa > Chordata > Mammalia > Artiodactyla > Balaenopteridae > Balaenoptera > Balaenoptera physalus. Next base: position 158,570 of record NW_028125345.1, read on the forward strand.
AGTCCCCAGGCCACAGGGTTCCAGAATCAAGCCTCAGTCATTTTGCCAGGCCAGAGTGTTCCACCATCAAACCTCAGTAATGATCCCAGGCCACATGTTTCCACACTGAAACCTCAGACATTTTCCCAGGCCACAGGTTTCCAGAATCAAACCTCAGTCATATTCCCAGGCCACAGGGTTCCACAATCAAACCTCAGTCATGTTGCAGTCCACAGGTTTCTGCCATCAAACCTCACTCAAGTTCCCAGGCCACAAGGATCCAGAATCAAGCCTCAGTCATTTTGCCAGGCCAGAGTGTTCCACCATCAAACCTCAGTCATGATCCCAGGCCACATGTTTCCACACTGAAACCTCAGACATTTTCCCAGGCCACAGGTTTCCAGAATCAAACCTCAGTCATATTCCCAGGCCACATGGTTCCAGAATCAAACACCAGTCGTGTTCCCAGGACCCAGTGTTCCAGAATAAAACCTCAGTCATGTTCCCTGGACACAGGTTTCAAAAATAAAATCCCAGTCATGTTCCAAGGCCACAGGGTTCCACAATTAAACCTCAGTCATGTTCCCAGGCCAGAGGGTTCAACAATCAAACCTCACTCCTATTGCCAGGCCACGGTTCCACCATCAAGCCTCAGTCATGTTCCCAGGCCTGAGTGTTCCACAATCAAACTTAAGTCATCTGGCCAGGCCACAGGATTCCACCATCAAACCTCAGTCATGTTGCCAGGCCACAGGGTTTAACCATCAAACCTCAATCATGTTCCCAGGAAACAGGGTTCAAGAATCAAACCAATGGCATGTTCCCACGCCATGGGGTTCCAGTATCAGGCCTCAGTCATGTTCCCAGTACACAGGGTTCCACCATCAAACCTCAGTCATGTTGCCAGTCAACAGGTTTCTGTGATCAAACCACAGTCAAGTTCCCAGGACACAGGGTTCCAGAATCAAGCCTCAGTCATGTTGCCAGGCCACAGGGTACCACCATCAAACCTCAGTCATGTTCCCAGGCCACAGGGTTCCTCCATCAAACCTCAATCATGTTCCCAGGACACAGGGTTCAAGAATCAAACCAATGTCAAGTTCCCAGGCCATGGGTTTCCAGTACCAGGCCGTAGTCATGTTTCCAGGGTACAGGGTTCCACAATCAACCCTCAGTCATGTTGCCAGTCCACAGGTTTCTGCCATCGAAACTCAGGCAAGTGTCCAGGCCACAGGGTTCCAGAATTAAGCCTCAGTCATTTTGCCAGGCCAGAGTGTTCCACCATCAAACCTCAGTCATGATCCCAGGCCACATGTTTCCACAATGAAACCTCAGACATTTTCCCAAGCCACAGGTTTCCAGAATCAAACCGATTTCATGTTCCCAGGCAACAGGGTACCAGAATCCAAACCGATGTCATGTTCCCAGGCCACAGGATTCCACAATCTAACATCATGCATGTTCCCAGGCCAATGGTTTCCAGAATCAAACCTCAGTCATATTCCCAGGGCACACGGTTCCAAAATCAAACCTCAGTCATGTTCGCAGGCCATACGTTTCAACAAACAAATCTCAGTCATGTTCCCAGGACACAGGTGTCCAGAATCAAACCTCAGTCATGTTCCCAGGGAACAGGCATCCAGAAACAAACCTCAGTCATGTTCCCAGGCCACAGGGTTCCAAAAGCAAACCTCAGACATGTTCCCAGGCCACAGGGTTCCTGAATGCAACCGATGTCATGTTCCCAGGCCACAGGGTTCCACAATCAAACCTCAGTCATGTTGCCAGTCCACAGTTTTCTGCCATCAAAACTCAGTCAAGTTCCCAGGCCACAGGGTTCCAGAATCAAGCCTTAGTCATGTTGCCAGGCCAGAGAGTTCTGCCATCAAACCTCAGTCATGATCCCAGGCCACATGTTTCCACACTGAAACCTCAGACATTTTCCCAGGCCACAGGTTTCCAGAATCAAACCTCAGTCATATTCCCAGGACACATGGTTCCAGAATCAAACCTCAGTCATGTTCGCAGGCCACAGGTTTCAACAATCAAACCTCAGTCATGTTCGCAGGCCACAGGTTTCAACAATCAAACCTCAGTCATGTTTCCAGGACACAGGTGTGCAGAATCAAACCTCAGTCATGTTCCCAGGCCACAGGGTTCCAGAATCCAACCGATGTCATTTTCTCAGGCCACAGGGTTCCAGAAGCAAACCTCAGTCTTGTTCCCAGATCACAGGGTTCCAGAATCATCCCGATATCATATTCCCTGGCCACAGTCTTCCAGAATCAAACCTCAGTCATGTTGCCAGGCCACAGGTTTCCACCATCAAACCTCAGACATGTTCCCAGGCCACAGGGTTCCAGAATCAATCCTCAGTTATGTTCCAGGCTACAGGGTTCCAGAATAAAACCTCAGTCATGTTCCCAGTCCACAGCGTCCAGAACCAAGGCTCAGTCAGGATCCCAGGGCACAGTATTCCACAATCTAAACAGATGTCATGTTCCCAGGCCACAGGTTTCAACAATCAAACCTCAGACATTTTCCCAGGCCACAGGTGTCCAGAATCAAACCTCAGTCATGTTCCCAGGGAACAGGCTTCCAGAAAAAAATCTCTGTCATGTTCCCAGGCAACAGGGTTCCAGAATCCAACCGATGTCATGTTCCCAGGCCACAGGGCTCCACAATCAAACCTCAGTCATGTTCCCAGGCCACAGGCTTCCAGAATCTAACAGATGTCATGTTCACAGGCCACAGGTTTCCAGATTCAAACCACAGTCATGTTCAAAGGCCAGAGGTTTCCACAATCAAACCTCAGTCATATTCCCAGGCCACAGGGTTCCAGAATCCAACCAATGTCATGTTCCCAGGCCAAAGGGTTCCACAATCAAACCTCAGTCATGTTGCCAGTCCACAGGTTTCTGCCATCAAACCTCAGTCAAGTCCCCAGGCCACAGGGTTCCAGAATCAAGCCTCAGTCATTTTGCCAGGCCAGAGTGTTCCACCATCAAACCTCAGTCATGATCCCAGGCCACATGTTTCCACACTGAAACCTCAGACATTTTCCCAGGCCACAGGTTTCCAGAATCAAACCTCAGTCATATTCCCAGGCCACAGGGTTCCACAATCAAACCTCAGTCATGTTGCAGTCCACAGGTTTCTGCCATCAAACCTCACTCAAGTTCCCAGGCCACAAGGATCCAGAATCAAGCCTCAGTCATTTTGCCAGGCCAGAGTGTTCCACCATCAAACCTCAGTCATGATTCCAGGCCACATGTTTCCACACTGAAACCTCAGACATTTTCCCAGGCCACAGGTTTCCAGAATCAAACCTCAGTCATATTCCCAGGCCACATGGTTCCAGAATCAAACACCAGTCGTGTTCCCAGGACCCAGTGTTCCAGAATAAAACCTCAGTCATGTTCCCTGGACACAGGTTTCAAAAATAAAATCCCAGTCATGTTCCAAGGCCACAGGGTTCCACAATTAAACCTCAGTCATGTTCCCAGGCCAGAGGGTTCAACAATCAAACCTCACTCCTATTGCCAGGCCACGGTTCCACCATCAAGCCTCAGTCATGTTCCCAGGCCAGAGTGTTCCACAATCAAACTTAAGTCATCTGGCCAGGCCACAGGATTCCACCATCAAACCTCAGTCATGTTGCCAGGCCTCAGGGTTTAACCATCAAACCTCAATCATGTTCCCAGGAAACAGGGTTCAAGAATCAAACCAATGGCATGTTCCCACGCCATGGGGTTCCAGTATCAGGCCTCAGTCATGTTCCCAGTACACAGGGTTCCACCATCAAACCTCAGTCATGTTGCCAGTCAACAGGTTTCTGTGATCAAACCACAGTCAAGTTCCCAGGACACAGGGTTCCAGAATCAAGCCTCAGTCATGTTGCCAGGCCACAGGGTACCACCATCAAACCTCAGTCATGTTCCCAGGCCACAGGGTTCCTCCATCAAACCTCAATCATGTTCCCAGGACACAGGGTTCAAGAATCAAACCAATGTCAAGTTCCCAGGCCATCGGTTTCCAGTACCAGGCCACAGTCATGTTTCCAGGGTACAGGGTTCCACAATCAACCCTCAGTCATGTTGCCAGTCCACAGGTTTCTGCCATCGAAACTCAGGCAAGTGTCCAGGCCACAGGGTTCCAGAATTAAGCCTCAGTCATTTTGCCAGGCCAGAGTGTTCCACCATCAAACCTCAGTCATGATCCCAGGCCACATGTTTCCACAATGAAACCTCAGACATTTTCCCAAGCCACAGGTTTCCAGAATCAAACCGATTTCATGTTCCCAGGCAACAGGGTACCAGAATCAAAACCGATGTCATGTTCCCAGGCCACAGGATTCCACAATCTAACATCATGCATGTTCCCAGGCCAATGGTTTCCAGAATCAAACCTCAGTCATATTCCCAGGGCACACGGTTCCAAAATCAAACCTCAGTCAGGTTCGCAGGCCATACGTTTCAACAAACAAATCTCACTCATGTTCCCAGGACACAGGTGTCCAGAATCAAACCTCAGTCATGTTCCCAGGGAACAGGCATCCAGAAACAAACCTCAGTCATGTTCCCAGGCCCCAGGGTTCCAAAAGCAAACCTCAGTCTTGTTCCCGGGACACAGGTTTCCACAATCAACCCGATATCATGTTCCGTGTCAAGAGTCTTCCAGCATCAGAACTCAGTCATGTTGCCAGGCCACAAGTTTCCACCATCAAACCTCAGACATGTTCCCAGGCCACAGGGTTAAAGAATCAAACCGTTCTCATGTTTCCAGGCCACAGGGTTCCAGAATCTACCGATGTCATGTTCCCAGGCCACAGGATTCCACAATCAAACATCAGTCATGTTTCCAGGACAATGGTTTCCAGAATCAAACCTCAGTCATATTCCTAGGCCACAGGGTTCCTGAATGCAACTGATGTCATGTTCCCAGGGCACAGGGCTCCACAATCAAACCTCAGTCATGTTCCCAGGCCACAGGGTTCCTGAATGCAACCGATGTCATGTTCCCAGGCCACAGGGTTCCACAATCAAACCTCAGTCATGTTGCCAGTCCACAGTTTTCTGCCATCAAAACTCAGTCAAGTTCCCAGGCCACAGGGTTCCAGAATCAAGCCTTAGTCATGTTGCCAGGCCAGAGAGTTCTGCCATCAAACCTCAGTCATGATCCCAGGCCACATGTTTCCACAATGAAACCTCAGACATTTTCCCAGGCCACAGGTTTCCAGAATCAAACCTCAGTCATATTCCCAGGACACATGGTTCCAGAATCAAACCTCAGTCATGTTCGCAGGCCACAGGTTTCAACAATCAAACCTCAGTCATGTTCGCAGGCCACAGGTTTCAACAATCAAACCTCAGTCATGTTTCCAGGACACAGGTGTGCAGAATCAAACCTCAGTCATGTTCCCAGGCCACAGGGTTCCAGAATCCAACCGATGTCATTTTCTCAGGCCACAGGGTTCCAGAAGCAAACCTCAGTCTTGTTCCCAGATCACAGGGTTCCAGAATCATCCCGATATCATATTCCCTGGCCACAGTCTTCCAGAATGAAACCTCAGTCATGTTGCCAGGCCACAGGTTTCCACTATAAAACCTCAGACATGTTCCCAGGCCACAGGTTTACAGAATCAAACCGTTATCATGTTCTCAGAACACAGGGTTCCAGAATACACCGATGTCATGTTCCCAGGCCACAGGGTTCCAGAATCAATCCTCAGTTATGTTCTAGGCTACAGGGTTCCAGAATAAAACCTCAGTCATGTTCCCAGTCCACAGCGTCCAGAACCAAGGCTCAGTCAGGATCCCAGGGCACAGTATTCCACAATCTAAACAGATGTCATGTTCCCAGGCCACAGGTTTCAACAATCAAACCTCAGACATTTTCCCAGGCCACAGGTGTCCAGAATCAAACCTCAGTCATGTTCCCAGGGATCAGGCTTCCAGAAAAAAATCTCTGTCATGTTCCCAGGCAACAGGGTTCCAGAATCCAACCGATGTCATGTTCCCAGGCCACAGGGCTCCACAATCAAACCTCAGTCATGTTCCCAGGCCACAGGCTTCCAGAATCTAACAGATGTCATGTTCACAGGCCACAGGTTTCCAGATTCAAACCACAGTCATGTTCAAAGGCCAGAGGTTTCCACAATCAAACCTCAGTCATATTCCCAGGCCACAGGGTTCCAGAATCCAACCAATGTCATGTTCCCAGGCCAAAGGGTTCCACAATCAAACCTCAGTCATGTTGCCAGTCCACAGGTTTCTGCCATCAAACCTCAGTCAAGTCCCCAGGCCACAGGTTTCCAGAATCAAGCCTCAGTCATTTTGCCAGGCCAGAGTGTTCCACCATCAAACCTCAGTCATGATCCCAGGCCACATGTTTCCACACTGAAACTTCAGACATTTTCCCAGGCCACAGGTTTCCAGAATCAAACCTCAGTCATATTCCCAGGCCACAGGGTTCCACAATCAAACCTCAGTCATGTTGCAGTCCACAGGTTTCTGCCATCAAACCTCACTCAAGTTCCCAGGCCACAAGGATCCAGAATCAAGCCTCAGTCATTTTGCCAGGCCAGAGTGTTCCACCATCAAACCTCAGTCATGATCCCAGGCCACATGTTTCCACACTGAAACCTCAGACATTTTCCCAGGCCACATGGTTCCAGAATCAAACACCAGTCGTGTTCCCAGGACCCAGTGTTCCAGAATAAAACCTCAGTCATGTTCCCTGGACACAGGTTTCAAAAATAAAATCCCAGTCATGTTCCAAGGCCACAGGGTTCCACAATTAAACCTCAGTCATGTTCCAAGGCCAGAGGGTTCAACAATCAAACCTCACTCCTATTGCCAGGCCACGGTTCCACCATCAAGCCTCAGTCATGTTCCCAGGCCAGAGTGTTCCACAATCAAACTTAAGTCATCTGGCCAGGCCACAGGATTCCACCATCAAACCTCAGTCATGTTGCCAGGCCTCAGGGTTTAACCATCAAACCTCAATCATGTTCCCAGGAAACAGGGTTCAAGAATCAAACCAATGGCATGTTCCCACGCCATGGGGTTCCAGTATCAGGCCTCAGTCATGTTCCCAGTACACAGGGTTCCACCATCAAACCTCAGTCATGTTGCCAGTCAACAGGTTTCTGTGATCAAACCACAGTCAAGTTCCCAGGACACAGGGTTCCAGAATCAAGCCTCAGTCATGTTGCCAGGCCACAGGGTACCACCATCAAACCTCAGTCATGTTCCCAGGCCACAGGGTTCCTCCATCAAACCTCAATCATGTTCCCAGGACACAGGGTTCAAGAATCAAACCAATGTCAAGTTCCCAGGCCATCGGTTTCCAGTACCAGGCCACAGTCATGTTTCCAGGGTACAGGGTTCCACAATCAACCCTCAGTCATGTTGCCAGTCCACAGGTTTCTGCCATCGAAACTCAGGCAAGTGTCCAGGCCACAGGGTTCCAGAATTAAGCCTCAGTCATTTTGCCAGGCCAGAGTGTTCCACCATCAAACCTCAGTCATGATCCCAGGCCACATGTTTCCACAATGAAACCTCAGACATTTTCCCAAGCCACAGGTTTCCAGAATCAAACCGATTTCATGTTCCCAGGCAACAGGGTACCAGAATCCAAACCGATGTCATGTTCCCAGGCCACAGGATTCCACAATCTAACATCATGCATGTTCCCAGGCCAATGGTTTCCAGAATCAAACCTCAGTCATATTCCCAGGGCACACGGTTCCAAAATCAAACCTCAGTCAGGTTCGCAGGCCATACGTTTCAACAAACAAATCTCACTCATGTTCCCAGGACACAGGTGTCCAGAATCAAACCTCAGTCATGTTCCCAGGGAACAGGCATCCAGAAACAAACCTCAGTCATGTTCCCAGGCCCCAGGGTTCCAAAAGCAAACCTCAGTCTTGTTCCCGGGACACAGGTTTCCACAATCAACCCGATATCATGTTCCGTGTCAAGAGTCTTCCAGCATCAGAACTCAGTCATGTTGCCAGGCCACAAGTTTCCACCATCAAACCTCAGACATGTTCCCAGGCCACAGGGTTAAAGAATCAAACCGTTCTCATGTTTCCAGGCCACAGGGTTCCAGAATCTACCGATGTCATGTTCCCAGGCCACAGGATTCCACAATCAAACATCAGTCATGTTTCCAGGACAATGGTTTCCAGAATCAAACCTCAGTCATATTCCTAGGCCACAGGGTTCCTGAATGCAACTGATGTCATGTTCCCAGGGCACAGGGCTCCACAATCAAACCTCAGTCATGTTCCCAGGCCACAGGGTTCCTGAATGCAACCGATGTCATGTTCCCAGGCCACAGGGTTCCACAATCAAACCTCAGTCATGTTGCCAGTCCACAGTTTTCTGCCATCAAAACTCAGTCAAGTTCCCAGGCCACAGGGTTCCAGAATCAAGCCTTAGTCATGTTGCCAGGCCAGAGAGTTCTGCCATCAAACCTCAGTCATGATCCCAGGCCACATGTTTCCACAATGAAACCTCAGACATTTTCCCAGGCCACAGGTTTCCAGAATCAAACCTCAGTCATATTCCCAGGACACATGGTTCCAGAATCAAACCTCAGTCATGTTCGCAGGCCACAGGTTTCAACAATCAAACCTCAGTCATGTTCGCAGGCCACAGGTTTCAACAATCAAACCTCAGTCATGTTTCCAGGACACAGGTGTGCAGAATCAAACCTCAGTCATGTTCCCAGGCCACAGGGTTCCAGAATCCAACCGATGTCATTTTCTCAGGCCACAGGGTTCCAGAAGCAAACCTCAGTCTTGTTCCCAGATCACAGGGTTCCAGAATCATCCCGATATCATATTCCCTGGCCACAGTCTTCCAGAATGAAACCTCAGTCATGTTGCCAGGCCACAGGTTTCCACTATAAAACCTCAGACATGTTCCCAGGCCACAGGTTTACAGAATCAAACCGTTATCATGTTCTCAGAACACAGGGTTCCAGAATACACCGATGTCATGTTCCCAGGCCACAGGGTTCCAGAATCAATCCTCAGTTATGTTCTAGGCTACAGGGTTCCAGAATAAAACCTCAGTCATGTTCCCAGTCCACAGCGTCCAGAACCAAGGCTCAGTCAGGATCCCAGGGCACAGTATTCCACAATCTAAACAGATGTCATGTTCCCAGGCCACAGGTTTCAACAATCAAACCTCAGACATTTTCCCAGGCCACAGGTGTCCAGAATCAAACCTCAGTCATGTTCCCAGGGATCAGGCTTCCAGAAAAAAATCTCTGTCATGTTCCCAGGCAACAGGGTTCCAGAATCCAACCGATGTCATGTTCCCAGGCCACAGGGCTCCACAATCAAACCTCAGTCATGTTCCCAGGCCACAGGCTTCCAGAATCTAACAGATGTCATGTTCACAGGCCACAGGTTTCCAGATTCAAACCACAGTCATGTTCAAAGGCCAGAGGTTTCCACAATCAAACCTCAGTCATATTCCCAGGCCACAGGGTTCCAGAATCCAACCAATGTCATGTTCCCAGGCCAAAGGGTTCCACAATCAAACCTCAGTCATGTTGCCAGTCCACAGGTTTCTGCCATCAAACCTCAGTCAAGTCCCCAGGCCACAGGTTTCCAGAATCAAGCCTCAGTCATTTTGCCAGGCCAGAGTGTTCCACCATCAAACCTCAGTCATGATCCCAGGCCACATGTTTCCACACTGAAACTTCAGACATTTTCCCAGGCCACAGGTTTCCAGAATCAAACCTCAGTCATATTCCCAGGCCACAGGGTTCCACAATCAAACCTCAGTCATGTTGCAGTCCACAGGTTTCTGCCATCAAACCTCACTCAAGTTCCCAGGCCACAAGGATCCAGAATCAAGCCTCAGTCATTTTGCCAGGCCAGAGTGTTCCACCATCAAACCTCAGTCATGATCCCAGGCCACATGTTTCCACACTGAAACCTCAGACATTTTCCCAGGCCACATGGTTCCAGAATCAAACACCAGTCGTGTTCCCAGGACCCAGTGTTCCAGAATAAAACCTCAGTCATGTTCCCTGGACACAGGTTTCAAAAATAAAATCCCAGTCATGTTCCAAGGCCACAGGGTTCCACAATTAAACCTCAGTCATGTTCCAAGGCCAGAGGGTTCAACAATCAAACCTCACTCCTATTGCCAGGCCACGGTTCCACCATCAAGCCTCAGTCATGTTCCCAGGCCAGAGTGTTCCACAATCAAACTTAAGTCATCTGGCCAGGCCACAGGATTCCACCATCAAACCTCAGTCATGTTGCCAGGCCTCAGGGTTTAACCATCAAACCTCAATCATGTTCCCAGGAAACAGGGTTCAAGAATCAAACCAATGGCATGTTCCCACGCCATGGGGTTCCAGTATCAGGCCTCAGTCATGTTCCCAGTACACAGGGTTCCACCATCAAACCTCAGTCATGTTGCCAGTCAACAGGTTTCTGTGATCAAACCACAGTCAAGTTCCCAGGACACAGGGTTCCAGAATCAAGCCTCAGTCATGTTGCCAGGCCACAGGGTACCACCATCAAACCTCAGTCATGTTCCCAGGCCACAGGGTTCCTCCATCAAACCTCAATCATGTTCCCAGGACACAGGGTTCAAGAATCAAACCAATGTCAAGTTCCCAGGCCATCGGTTTCCAGTACCAGGCCACAGTCATGTTTCCAGGGTACAGGGTTCCACAATCAACCCTCAGTCATGTTGCCAGTCCACAGGTTTCTGCCATCGAAACTCAGGCAAGTGTCCAGGCCACAGGGTTCCAGAATTAAGCCTCAGTCATTTTGCCAGGCCAGAGTGTTCCACCATCAAACCTCAGTCATGATCCCAGGCCACATGTTTCCACAATGAAACCTCAGACATTTTCCCAAGCCACAGGTTTCCAGAATCAAACCGATTTCATGTTCCCAGGCAACAGGGTACCAGAATCCAAACCGATGTCATGTTCCCAGGCCACAGGATTCCACAATCTAACATCATGCATGTTCCCAGGCCAATGGTTTCCAGAATCAAACCTCAGTCATATTCCCAGGGCACACGGTTCCAAAATCAAACCTCAGTCAGGTTCGCAGGCCATACGTTTCAACAAACAAATCTCACTCATGTTCCCAGGACACAGGTGTCCAGAATCAAACCTCAGTCATGTTCCCAGGGAACAGGCATCCAGAAACAAACCTCAGTCATGTTCCCAGGCCCCAGGGTTCCAAAAGCAAACCTCAGTCTTGTTCCCGGGACACAGGTTTCCACAATCAACCCGATATCATGTTCCGTGTCAAGAGTCTTCCAGCATCAGAACTCAGTCATGTTGCCAGGCCACAAGTTTCCACCATCAAACCTCAGACATGTTCCCAGGCCACAGGGTTAAAGAATCAAACCGTTCTCATGTTTCCAGGCCACAGGGTTCCAGAATCTACCGATGTCATGTTCCCAGGCCACAGGATTCCACAATCAAACATCAGTCATGTTTCCAGGACAATGGTTTCCAGAATCAAACCTCAGTCATATTCCTAGGCCACAGGGTTCCTGAATGCAACTGATGTCATGTTCCCAGGGCACAGGGCTCCACAATCAAACCTCAGTCATGTTCCCAGGCCACAGGGTTCCTGAATGCAACCGATGTCATGTTCCCAGGCCACAGGGTTCCACAATCAAACCTCAGTCATGTTGCCAGTCCACAGTTTTCTGCCATCAAAACTCAGTCAAGTTCCCAGGCCACAGGGTTCCAGAATCAAGCCTTAGTCATGTTGCCAGGCCAGAGAGTTCTGCCATCAAACCTCAGTCATGATCCCAGGCCACATGTTTCCACAATGAAACCTCAGACATTTTCCCAGGCCACAGGTTTCCAGAATCAAACCTCAGTCATATTCCCAGGACACATGGTTCCAGAATCAAACCTCAGTCATGTTCGCAGGCCACAGGTTTCAACAATCAAACCTCAGTCATGTTCGCAGGCCACAGGTTTCAACAATCAAACCTCAGTCATGTTTCCAGGACACAGGTGTGCAGAATCAAACCTCAGTCATGTTCCCAGGCCACAGGGTTCCAGAATCCAACCGATGTCATTTTCTCAGGCCACAGGGTTCCAGAAGCAAACCTCAGTCTTGTTCCCAGATCACAGGGTTCCAGAATCATCCCGATATCATATTCCCTGGCCACAGTCTTCCAGAATGAAACCTCAGTCATGTTGCCAGGCCACAGGTTTCCACTATAAAACCTCAGACATGTTCCCAGGCCACAGGTTTACAGAATCAAACCGTTATCATGTTCTCAGAACACAGGGTTCCAGAATACACCGATGTCATGTTCCCAGGCCACAGGGTTCCAGAATCAATCCTCAGTTATGTTCTAGGCTACAGGGTTCCAGAATAAAACCTCAGTCATGTTCCCAGTCCACAGCGTCCAGAACCAAGGCTCAGTCAGGATCCCAGGGCACAGTATTCCACAATCTAAACAGATGTCATGTTCCCAGGCCACAGGTTTCAACAATCAAACCTCAGACATTTTCCCAGGCCACAGGTGTCCAGAATCAAACCTCAGTCATGTTCCCAGGGATCAGGCTTCCAGAAAAAAATCTCTGTCATGTTCCCAGGCAACAGGGTTCCAGAATCCAACCGATGTCATGTTCCCAGGCCACAGGGCTCCACAATCAAACCTCAGTCATGTTCCCAGGCCACAGGCTTCCAGAATCTAACAGATGTCATGTTCACAGGCCACAGGTTTCCAGATTCAAACCACAGTCATGTTCAAAGGCCAGAGGTTTCCACAATCAAACCTCAGTCATATTCCCAGGCCACAGGGTTCCAGAATCCAACCAATGTCATGTTCCCAGGCCAAAGGGTTCCACAATCAAACCTCAGTCATGTTGCCAGTCCACAGGTTTCTGCCATCAAACCTCAGTCAAGTCCCCAGGCCACAGGGTTCCAGAATCAAGCCTCAGTCATTTTGCCAGGCCAGAGTGTTCCACCATCAAACCTCAGTCCTGATCCCAGGCCACATGTTTCCACACTGAAACCTCAGACATTTTCCCAGGCCACAGGTTTCCAGAATCAAACCTCAGTCATATTCCCAGGCCACATGGTTCCAGAATCAAACACCAGTCGTGTTCCCAGGACCCAGTGTTCCAGAATAAAACCTCAGTCATGTTCCCTGGACACAGGTTTCAAAAATAAAATCCCAGTCATGTTCCAAGGCCACAGGGTTCCACAATTAAACCTCAGTCATGTTCCCAGGCCAGAGGGTTCAACAATCAAACCTCACTCCTATTGCCAGGCCACGGTTCCACCATCAAGCCTCAGTCATGTTCCCAGGCCAGAGTGTTCCACAATCAAACTTAAGTCATCTGGCCAGGCCACAGGATTCCACCATCAAACCTCAGTCATGTTGCCAGGCCACAGGGTTTAACCATCAAACCTCAATCATGTTCCCAGGAAACAGGGTTCAAGAATCAAACCAATGGCATGTTCCCACGCCATGGGGTTCCAGTATCAGGCCTCAGTCATGTTCCCAGTACACAGGGTTCCACCATCAAACCTCAGTCATGTTGCCAGTCAACAGGTTTCTGTGATCAAACCACAGTCAAGTTCCCAGGACACAGGGTTCCAGAATCAAGCCTCAGTCATGTTGCCAGGCCACAGGGTACCACCATCAAACCTCAGTCATGTTCCCAGGCCACAGGGTTCCTGCATCAAACCTCAATCATGTTCCCAGGACACAGCGTTCAAGAATCAAACCAATGTCAAGTTCCCAGGCCATCGGTTTCCAGTACCAGGCCACAGTCATGTTTCCAGGGTACAGGGTTCCACAATCAACCCTCAGTCATGTTGCCAGTCCACAGGTTTCTGCCATCAAAACTCAGGCAAGTGTCCAGGCCACAGGGTTCCAGAATTAAGCCTCAGTCATTTTGCCAGGCCAGAGTGTTCCACCATCAAACCTCAGTCATGATCCCAGGCCACATGTTTCCACAATGAAACCTCAGACATTTTCCCAAGCCACAGGTTTCCAGAATCCAACCGATTTCATGTTCCCAGGCAACAGGGTACCAGAATCCAAACCGATGTCATGTTCCCAGGCCACAGGATTCCACAATCTAACATCATGCATGTTCCCAGGCCAATGGTTTCCAGAATCAAACCTCAGTCATATTCCCAGGGCACACGGTTCCAAAATCAAACCTCAGTCATGTTCGCAGGCCATACGTTTCAACAAACAAATCTCAGTCATGTTCCCAGGACACAGGTGTCCAGAATCAAACCTCAGGCATGTTCCCAGGGAACAGGCATCCAGAAACAAACCTCAGTCATGTTCCCAGGCCCCAGGGTTCCAAAAGCAAACCTCAGTCTTGTTCCCGGGACACAGGTTTCCACAATCAACCCGATATCATGTTCCGTGGCAAGAGTCTTCCAGCATCAAACCTCAGTCATGTTGCCAGGCCACAAGTTTCCACCATCAAACCTCAGACATGTTCCCAGGCCACAGGGTTAAAGAATCAAACCGTTCTCATGTTTCCAGGCCACAGGGTTCCAGAATCTACCGATGTCATGTTCCCAGGCCACAGGATTCCACAATCAAACATCAGTCATGTTTCCAGGACAATGGTTTCCAGAATCAAACCTCAGTCATATTCCTAGGCCACAGGGTTCCTGAATGCAACCGATGTCATGTTCCCAGGGCACAGGGCTCCACAATCAAACCTCAGTCATGTTCCCAGGCCACAGGGTTCCTGAATGCAACCGATGTCATGTTCCCAGGCCACAGGGTTCCACAATCAAACCTCAGTCATGTTGCCAGTCCACAGTTTTCTGCCATCAAAACTCAGTCAAGTTCCCAGGCCACAGGGTTCCAGAATCAAGCCTTAGTCATGTTGCCAGGCCAGAGAGTTCTGCCATCAAACCTCAGTCATGATCCCAGGCCACATGTTTCCACACTGAAACCTCAGACATTTTCCCAGGCCACAGGTTTCCAGAATCAAACCTCAGTCATATTCCCAGGACACATGGTTCCAGAATCAAACCTCAGTCATGTTCGCAGGCCACAGGTTTCAACAATCAAACCTCAGTCATGTTCGCAGGCCACAGGTTTCAACAATCAAACCTCAGTCATGTTTCCAGGACACAGGTGTGCAGAATCAAACCTCAGTCATGTTCCCAGGCCACAGGTTTCCAGAATCCAACCGATGTCATTTTCTCAGGCCACAGGGTTCCAGAAGCAAACCTCAGTCTTGTTCCCAGATCACAGGGTTCCAGAATCATCCCGATATCATATTCCCTGGCCACAGTCTTCCAGAATCAAACCTCAGTCATGTTGCCAGGCCACAGGTTTCCACTATAAAACCTCAGACATGTTCCCAGGCCACAGGTTTACAGAATCAAACCGTTATCATGTTCTCAGAACACAGGGTTCCAGAATACACCGATGTCATGTTCCCAGGCCACAGGGTTCCAGAATCAATCCTCAGTTATGTTCCAGGCTACAGGGTTCCAGAATAAAACCTCAGTCATGTTCCCAGTCCACAGCGTCCAGAACCAAGGCTCAGTCAGGATCCCAGGGCACAGTATTCCACAATCTAAACAGATGTCATGTTCCCAGGCCACAGGTTTCAACAATCAAACCTCAGACATTTTCCCAGGCCACAGGTGTCCAGAATCAAACCTCAGTCATGTTCCCAGGGATCAGGCTTCCAGAAAAAAATCTCTGTCATGTTCCCAGGCAACAGGGTTCCAGAATCCAACCGATGTCATGTTCCCAGGCCACAGGGCTCCACAATCAAACCTCAGTCATGTTCCCAGGCCACAGGCTTCCAGAATCTAACAGATGTCATGTTCACAGGCCACAGGTTTCCAGATTCAAACCACAGTCATGTTCAAAGGCCAGAGGTTTCCACAATCAAACCTCAGTCATATTCCCAGGCCACAGGGTTCCAGAATCCAACCAATGTCATGTTCCCAGGCCAAAGGGTTCCACAATCAAACCTCAGTCATGTTGCCAGTCCACAGGTTTCTGCCATCAAACCTCAGTCAAGTCCCCAGGCCACAGGTTTCCAGAATCAAGCCTCAGTCATTTTGCCAGGCCAGAGTGTTCCACCATCAAACCTCAGTCCTGATCCCAGGCCACATGTTTCCACACTGAAACCTCAGACATTTACCCAGGCCACAGGTTTCCAGAATCAAACCTCAGTCATATTCCCAGGCCACAGGGTTCCACAATCAAACCTCAGTCATGTTGCAGTCCACAGGTTTCTGCCATCAAACCTCACTCAAGTTCCCAGGCCACAAGGATCCAGAATCAAGCCTCAGTCATTTTGCCAGGCCAGAGTGTTCCACCATCAAACCTCAGTCATGATCCCAGGCCACATGTTTCCACACTGAAACCTCAGACATTTTCCCAGGCCACAGGTTTCCAGAATCAAACCTCAGTCATATTCCCAGGCCACATGGTTCCAGAATCAAACACCAGTCGGGTTCCCAGGACCCAGTGTTCCAGAATAAAACCTCAGTCATGTTCCCTGGACACAGGTTTCAAAAATAAAATCCCAGTCATGTTCCAAGGCCACAGGGTTCCACAATTAAACCTCAGTCATGTTCCCAGGCCAGAGGGTTCAACAATCAAACCTCACTCCTATTGCCAGGCCACGGTTCCACCATCAAGCCTCAGTCATGTTCCCAGGCCAGAGTGTTCCACAATCAAACTTAAGTCATCTGGCCAGGCCACAGGATTCCACCATCAAACCTCAGTCATGTTGCCAGGCCACAGGGTTTAACCATCAAACCTCAATCATGTTCCCAGGAAACAGGGTTCAAGAATCAAACCAATGGCATGTTCCCACGCCATGGGGTTCCAGTATCAGGCCTCAGTCATGTTCCCAGTACACAGGGTTCCACCATCAAACCTCAGTCATGTTGCCAGTCAACAGGTTTCTGTGATCAAACCACAGTCAAGTTCCCAGGACACAGGGTTCCAGAATCAAGCCTCAGTCATGTTGCCAGGCCACAGGGTACCACCATCAAACCTCAGTCATGTTCCCAGGCCACAGGGTTCCTCCATCAAACCTCAATCATGTTCCCAGGACACAGGGTTCAAGAATCAAACCAATGTCAAGTTCCCAGGCCATCGGTTTCCAGTACCAGGCCACAGTCATGTTTCCAGGGTACAGGGTTCCACAATCAACCCTCAGTCATGTTGCCAGTCCACAGGTTTCTGCCATCGAAACTCAGGCAAGTGTCCAGGCCACAGGGTTCCAGAATTAAGCCTCAGTCATTTTGCCAGGCCAGAGTGTTCCACCATCAAACCTCAGTCATGATCCCAGGCCACATGTTTCCACAATGAAACCTCAGACATTTTCCCAAGCCACAGGTTTCCAGAATCAAACCGATTTCATGTTCCCAGGCAACAGGGTACCAGAATCCAAACCGATGTCATGTTCCCAGGCCACAGGATTCCACAATCTAACATCATGCATGTTCCCAGGCCAATGGTTTCCAGAATCAAACCTCAGTCATATTCCCAGGGCACACGGTTCCAAAATCAAACCTCAGTCAGGTTCGCAGGCCATACGTTTCAACAAACAAATCTCACTCATGTTCCCAGGACACAGGTGTCCAGAATCAAACCTCAGTCATGTTCCCAGGGAACAGGCATCCAGAAACAAACCTCAGTCATGTTCCCAGGCCCCAGGGTTCCAAAAGCAAACCTCAGTCTTGTTCCCGGGACACAGGTTTCCACAATCAACCCGATATCATGTTCCGTGGCAAGAGTCTTCCAGCATCAGAACTCAGTCATGTTGCCAGGCCACAAGTTTCCACCATCAAACCTCAGACATGTTCCCAGGCCACAGGGTTAAAGAATCAAACCGTTCTCATGTTTCCAGGCCACAGGGTTCCAGAATCTACCGATGTCATGTTCCCAGGCCACAGGATTCCACAATCAAACATCAGTCATGTTTCCAGGACAATGGTTTCCAGAATCAAACCTCAGTCATATTCCTAGGCCACAGGGTTCCTGAATGCAACTGATGTCATGTTCCCAGGGCACAGGGCTCCACAATCAAACCTCAGTCATGTTCCCAGGCCACAGGGTTCCTGAATGCAACCGATGTCATGTTCCCAGGCCACAGGGTTCCACAATCAAACCTCAGTCATGTTGCCAGTCCACAGTTTTCTGCCATCAAAACTCAGTCAACTTCCCAGGCCACAGGGTTCCAGAATCAAGCCTTAGTCATGTTGCCAGGCCAGAGAGTTCTGCCATCAAACCTCAGTCATGATCCCAGGCCACATGTTTCCACAATGAAACCTCAGACATTTTCCCAGGCCACAGGTTTCCAGAATCAAACCTCAGTCATATTCCCAGGACACATGGTTCCAGAATCAAACCTCAGTCATGTTCGCAGGCCACAGGTTTCAACAATCAAACCTCAGTCATGTTCGCAGGCCACAGGTTTCAACAATCAAACCTCAGTCATGTTTCCAGGACACAGGTGTGCAGAATCAAACCTCAGTCATGTTCCCAGGCCACAGGGTTCCAGAATCCAACCGATGTCATTTTCTCAGGCCACAGGGTTCCAGAAGCAAACCTCAGTCTTGTTCCCAGATCACAGGGTTCCAGAATCATCCCGATATCATATTCCCTGGCCACAGTCTTCCAGAATGAAACCTCAGTCATGTTGCCAGGCCACAGGTTTCCACTATAAAACCTCAGACATGTTCCCAGGCCACAGGTTTACAGAATCAAACCGTTATCATGTTCTCAGAACACAGGGTTCCAGAATACACCGATGTCATGTTCCCAGGCCACAGGGTTCCAGAATCAATCCTCAGTTATGTTCCAGGCTACAGGGTTCCAGAATAAAACCTCAGTCATGTTCCCAGTCCACAGCGTCCAGAACCAAGGCTCAGTCAGGATCCCAGGGCACAGTATTCCACAATCTAAACAGATGTCATGTTCCCAGGCCACAGGTTTCAACAATCAAACCTCAGACATTTTCCCAGGCCACAGGTGTCCAGAATCAAACCTCAGTCATGTTCCCAGGGATCAGGCTTCCAGAAAAAAATCTCTGTCATGTTCCCAGGCAACAGGGTTCCAGAATCCAACCGATGTCATGTTCCCAGGCCACAGGGCTCCACAATCAAACCTCAGTCATGTTCCCAGGCCACAGGCTTCCAGAATCTAACAGATGTCATGTTCACAGGCCACAGGTTTCCAGATTCAAACCACAGTCATGTTCAAAGGCCAGAGGTTTCCACAATCAAACCTCAGTCATATTCCCAGGCCACAGGGTTCCAGAATCCAACCAATGTCATGTTCCCAGGCCAAAGGGTTCCACAATCAAACCTCAGTCATGTTGCCAGTCCACAGGTTTCTGCCATCAAACCTCAGTCAAGTCCCCAGGCCACAGGGTTCCAGAATCAAGCCTCAGTCATTTTGCCAGGCCAGAGTGTTCCACCATCAAACCTCAGTCCTGATCCCAGGCCACATGTTTCCACACTGAAACCTCAGACATTTTCCCAGGCCACAGGTTTCCAGAATCAAACCTCAGTCATATTCCCAGGCCACAGGGTTCCACAATCAAACCTCAGTCATGTTGCAGTCCACAGGTTTCTGCCATCAAACCTCACTCAAGTTCCCAGGCCACAAGGATCCAGAATCAAGCCTCAGTCATTTTGCCAGGCCAGAGTGTTCCACCATCAAACCTCAGTCATGATCCCAGGCCACATGTTTCCACACTGAAACCTCAGACATTTTCCCAGGCCACAGGTTTCCAGAATCAAACCTCAGTCATATTCCCAGGCCACATGGTTCCAGAATCAAACACCAGTCGTGTTCCCAGGACCCAGTGTTCCAGAATAAAACCTCAGTCATGTTCCCTGGACACAGGTTTCAAAAATAAAATCCCAGTCATGTTCCAAGGCCACAGGGTTCCACAATTAAACCTCAGTCATGTTCCCAGGCCAGAGGGTTCAACAATCAAACCTCACTCCTATTGCCAGGCCACGGTTCCACCATCAAGCCTCAGTCATGTTCCCAGGCCAGAGTGTTCCACAATCAAACTTAAGTCATCTGGCCAGGCCACAGGATTCCACCATCAAACCTCAGTCATGTTGCCAGGCCACAGGGTTTAACCATCAAACCTCAATCATGTTCCCAGGAAACAGGGTTCAAGAATCAAACCAATGGCATGTTCCCACGCCATGGGGTTCCAGTATCAGGCCTCAGTCATGTTCCCAGTACACAGGGTTCCACCATCAAACCTCAGTCATGTTGCCAGTCAACAGGTTTCTGTGATCAAACCACAGTCAAGTTCCCAGGACACAGGGTTCCAGAATCAAGCCTCAGTCATGTTGCCAGGCCACAGGGTACCACCATCAAACCTCAGTCATGTTCCCAGGCCACAGGGTTCCTGCATCAAACCTCAATCATGTTCCCAGGACACAGCGTTCAAGAATCAAACCAATGTCAAGTTCCCAGGCCATCGGTTTCCAGTACCAGGCCACAGTCATGTTTCCAGGGTACAGGGTTCCACAATCAACCCTCAGTCATGTTGCCAGTCCACAGGTTTCTGCCATCAAAACTCAGGCAAGTGTCCAGGCCACAGGGTTCCAGAATTAAGCCTCAGTCATTTTGCCAGGCCAGAGTGTTCCACCATCAAACCTCAGTCATGATCCCAGGCCACATGTTTCCACAATGAAACCTCAGACATTTTCCCAAGCCACAGGTTTCCAGAATCAAACCGATTTCATGTTCCCAGGCAACAGGGTACCAGAATCCAAACCGATGTCATGTTCCCAGGCCACAGGATTCCACAATCTAACATCATGCATGTTCCCAGGCCAATGGTTTCCAGAATCAAACCTCAGTCATATTCCCAGGGCACACGGTTCCAAAATCAAACCTCAGTCATGTTCGCAGGCCATACGTTTCAACAAACAAATCTCAGTCATGTTCCCAGGACACAGGTGTCCAGAATCAAACCTCAGGCATGTTCCCAGGGAACAGGCATCCAGAAACAAACCTCAGTCATGTTCCCAGGCCCCAGGGTTCCAAAAGCAAACCTCAGTCTTGTTCCCGGGACACAGGTTTCCACAATCAACCCGATATCATGTTCCGTGGCAAGAGTCTTCCAGCATCAAACCTCAGTCATGTTGCCAGGCCACAAGTTTCCACCATCAAACCTCAGACATGTTCCCAGGCCACAGGGTTAAAGAATCAAACCGTTCTCATGTTTCCAGGCCACAGGGTTCCAGAATCTACCGATGTCATGTTCCCAGGCCACAGGATTCCACAATCAAACATCAGTCATGTTTCCAGGACAATGGTTTCCAGAATCAAACCTCAGTCATATTCCTAGGCCACAGGGTTCCTGAATGCAACCGATGTCATGTTCCCAGGGCACAGGGCTCCACAATCAAACCTCAGTCATGTTCCCAGGCCACAGGGTTCCTGAATGCAACCGATGTCATGTTCCCAGGCCACAGGGTTCCACAATCAAACCTCAGTCATGTTGCCAGTCCACAGTTTTCTGCCATCAAAACTCAGTCAAGTTCCCAGGCCACAGGGTTCCAGAATCAAGCCTTAGTCATGTTGCCAGGCCAGAGAGTTCTGCCATCAAACCTCAGTCATGATCCCAGGCCACATGTTTCCACACTGAAACCTCAGACATTTTCCCAGGCCACAGGTTTCCAGAATCAAACCTCAGTCATATTCCCAGGACACATGGTTCCAGAATCAAACCTCAGTCATGTTCGCAGGCCACAGGTTTCAACAATCAAACCTCAGTCATGTTCGCAGGCCACAGGTTTCAACAATCAAACCTCAGTCATGTTTCCAGGACACAGGTGTGCAGAATCAAACCTCAGTCATGTTCCCAGGCCACAGGTTTCCAGAATCCAACCGATGTCATTTTCTCAGGCCACAGGGTTCCAGAAGCAAACCTCAGTCTTGTTCCCAGATCACAGGGTTCCAGAATCATCCCGATATCATATTCCCTGGCCACAGTCTTCCAGAATCAAACCTCAGTCATGTTGCCAGGCCACAGGTTTCCACTATAAAACCTCAGACATGTTCCCAGGCCACAGGTTTACAGAATCAAACCGTTATCATGTTCTCAGAACACAGGGTTCCAGAATACACCGATGTCATGTTCCCAGGCCACAGGGTTCCAGAATCAATCCTCAGTTATGTTCCAGGCTACAGGGTTCCAGAATAAAACCTCAGTCATGTTCCCAGTCCACAGCGTCCAGAACCAAGGCTCAGTCAGGATCCCAGGGCACAGTATTCCACAATCTAAACAGATGTCATGTTCCCAGGCCACAGGTTTCAACAATCAAACCTCAGACATTTTCCCAGGCCACAGGTGTCCAGAATCAAACCTCAGTCATGTTCCCAGGGATCAGGCTTCCAGAAAAAAATCTCTGTCATGTTCCCAGGCAACAGGGTTCCAGAATCCAACCGATGTCATGTTCCCAGGCCACAGGGCTCCACAATCAAACCTCAGTCATGTTCCCAGGCCACAGGCTTCCAGAATCTAACAGATGTCATGTTCACAGGCCACAGGTTTCCAGATTCAAACCACAGTCATGTTCAAAGGCCAGAGGTTTCCACAATCAAACCTCAGTCATATTCCCAGGCCACAGGGTTCCAGAATCCAACCAATGTCATGTTCCCAGGCCAAAGGGTTCCACAATCAAACCTCAGTCATGTTGCCAGTCCACAGGTTTCTGCCATCAAACCTCAGTCAAGTCCCCAGGCCACAGGTTTCCAGAATCAAGCCTCAGTCATTTTGCCAGGCCAGAGTGTTCCACCATCAAACCTCAGTCCTGATCCCAGGCCACATGTTTCCACACTGAAACCTCAGACATTTTCCCAGGCCACAGGTTTCCAGAATCAAACCTCAGTCATATTCCCAGGCCACAGGGTTCCACAATCAAACCTCAGTCATGTTGCAGTCCACAGGTTTCTGCCATCAAACCTCACTCAAGTTCCCAGGCCACAAGGATCCAGAATCAAGCCTCAGTCATTTTGCCAGGCCAGAGTGTTCCACCATCAAACCTCAGTCATGATCCCAGGCCACATGTTTCCACACTGAAACCTCAGACATTTTCCCAGGCCACAGGTTTCCAGAATCAAACCTCAGTCATATTCCCAGGCCACATGGTTCCAGAATCAAACACCAGTCGGGTTCCCAGGACCCAGTGTTCCAGAAAAAAACCTCAGTCATGTTCCCTGGACACAGGTTTCAAAAATAAAATCCCAGTCATGTTCCAAGGCCACAGGGTTCCACAATTAAACCTCAGTCATGTTCCCAGGCCAGAGGGTTCAACAATCAAACCTCACTCCTATTGCCAGGCCACGGTTCCACCATCAAGCCTCAGTCATGTTCCCAGGCCAGAGTGTTCCACAATCAAACTTAAGTCATCTGGCCAGGCCACAGGATTCCACCATCAAACCTCAGTCATGTTGCCAGGCCACAGGGTTTAACCATCAAACCTCAATCATGTTCCCAGGAAACAGGGTTCAAGAATCAAACCAATGGCATGTTCCCACGCCATGGGGTTCCAGTATCAGGCCTCAGTCATGTTCCCAGTACACAGGGTTCCACCATCAAACCTCAGTCATGTTGCCAGTCAACAGGTTTCTGTGATCAAACCACAGTCAAGTTCCCAGGACACAGGGTTCCAGAATCAAGCCTCAGTCATGTTGCCAGGCCACAGGGTACCACCATCAAACCTCAGTCATGTTCCCAGGCCACAGGGTTCCTCCATCAAACCTCAATCATGTTCCCAGGACACAGGGTTCAAGAATCAAACCAATGTCAAGTTCCCAGGCCATCGGTTTCCAGTACCAGGCCACAGTCATGTTTCCAGGGTACAGGGTTCCACAATCAACCCTCAGTCATGTTGCCAGTCCACAGGTTTCTGCCATCGAAACTCAGGCAAGTGTCCAGGCCACAGGGTTCCAGAATTAAGCCTCAGTCATTTTGCCAGGCCAGAGTGTTCCACCATCAAACCTCAGTCATGATCCCAGGCCACATGTTTCCACAATGAAACCTCAGACATTTTCCCAAGCCACAGGTTTCCAGAATCAAACCGATTTCATGTTCCCAGGCAACAGGGTACCAGAATCCAAACCGATGTCATGTTCCCAGGCCACAGGATTCCACAATCTAACATCATGCATGTTCCCAGGCCAATGGTTTCCAGAATCAAACCTCAGTCATATTCCCAGGGCACACGGTTCCAAAATCAAACCTCAGTCATGTTCGCAGGCCATACGTTTCAACAAACAAATCTCAGTCATGTTCCCAGGTAACAGGTATCCAGAAACAAACCTCAGTCATGTTCCCAGGCCACAGGGTTCCAAAAGCAAACCTCAGTCTTGTTCCCGGGACACAGGTTTCCACAATCAACCCGATATCATGTTCCGTGGCAAGAGTCTTCCAGCATCAAACCTCAGTCATGTTGCCAGGCCACAAGTTTCCACCATCAAACCTCAGACATGTTCCCAGGCCACAGGGTTCCAGAATCTACCGATGTCATGTTCCCAGGCCACAGGATTCCACAATCAAACATCAGTCATGTTTCCAGGACAATGGTTTCCAGAATCAAACCTCAGTCATATTCCTAGGCCACAGGGTTCCTGAATGCAACCGATGTCATGTTCCCAGGGCACAGGGCTCCACAATCAAACCTCAGTCATGTTCCCAGGCCACAGGGTTCCTGAATGCAACCGATGTCATGTTCCCAGGCCACAGGGTTCCACAATCAAACCTCAGTCATGTTGCCAGTCCACAGTTTTCTGCCATCAAAACTCAGTCAAGTTCCCAGGCCACAGGGTTCCAGAATCAAGCCTTAGTCATGTTGCCAGGCCAGAGAGTTCTGCCATCAAACCTCAGTCATGATCCCAGGCCACATGTTTCCACACTGAAACCTCAGACATTTTCCCAGGCCACAGGTTTCCAGAATCAAACCTCAGTCATATTCCCAGGACACATGGTTCCAGAATCAAACCTCAGTCATGTTCGCAGGCCACAGGTTTCAACAATCAAACCTCAGTCATGTTCGCAGGCCACAGGTTTCAACAATCAAACCTCAGTCATGTTTCCAGGACACAGGTGTGCAGAATCAAACCTCAGTCATGTTCCCAGGCCACAGGTTTCCAGAATCCAACCGATGTCATTTTCTCAGGCCACAGGGTTCCAGAAGCAAACCTCAGTCTTGTTCCCAGATCACAGGGTTCCAGAATCATCCCGATATCATATTCCCTGGCCACAGTCTTCCAGAATCAAACCTCAGTCATGTTGCCAGGCCACAGGTTTCCACTATAAAACCTCAGACATGTTCCCAGGCCACAGGTTTACAGAATCAAACCGTTATCATGTTCTCAGAACACAGGGTTCCAGAATACACCGATGTCATGTTCCCAGGCCACAGGGTTCCAGAATCAATCCTCAGTTATGTTCCAGGCTACAGGGTTCCAGAATAAAACCTCAGTCATGTTCCCAGTCCACAGCGTCCAGAACCAAGGCTCAGTCAGGATCCCAGGGCACAGTATTCCACAATCTAAACAGATGTCATGTTCCCAGGCCACAGGTTTCAACAATCAAACCTCAGACATTTTCCCAGGCCACAGGTGTCCAGAATCAAACCTCAGTCATGTTCCCAGGGATCAGGCTTCCAGAAAAAAATCTCTGTCATGTTCCCAGGCAACAGGGTTCCAGAATCCAACCGATGTCATGTTCCCAGGCCACAGGGCTCCACAATCAAACCTCAGTCATGTTCCCAGGCCACAGGCTTCCAGAATCTAACAGATGTCATGTTCACAGGCCACAGGTTTCCAGATTCAAACCACAGTCATGTTCAAAGGCCAGAGGTTTCCACAATCAAACCTCAGTCATATTCCCAGGCCACAGGGTTCCAGAATCCAACCAATGTCATGTTCCCAGGCCAAAGGGTTCCACAATCAAACCTCAGTCATGTTGCCAGTCCACAGGTTTCTGCCATCAAACCTCAGTCAAGTCCCCAGGCCACAGGTTTCCAGAATCAAGCCTCAGTCATTTTGCCAGGCCAGAGTGTTCCACCATCAAACCTCAGTCCTGATCCCAGGCCACATGTTTCCACACTGAAACCTCAGACATTTTCCCAGGCCACAGGTTTCCAGAATCAAACCTCAGTCATATTCCCAGGCCACAGGGTTCCACAATCAAACCTCAGTCATGTTGCAGTCCACAGGTTTCTGCCATCAAACCTCACTCAAGTTCCCAGGCCACAAGGATCCAGA
Organism: Balaenoptera physalus; assembly: GCF_965194825.1. NCBI lineage: Eukaryota > Metazoa > Chordata > Mammalia > Artiodactyla > Balaenopteridae > Balaenoptera > Balaenoptera physalus. The sequence goes on from NW_028125345.1 coordinate 184,837, forward strand.
ATCAAGCCTCAGTCATTTTGCCAGGCCAGAGTGTTCCACCATCAAACCTCAGTCATGATCCCAGGCCACATGTTTCCACACTGAAACCTCAGACATTTTCCCAGGCCACAGGTTTCCAGAATCAAACCTCAGTCATATTCCCAGGCCACATGGTTCCAGAATCAAACACCAGTCGGGTTCCCAGGACCCAGTGTTCCAGAATAAAACCTCAGTCATGTTCCCTGGACACAGGTTTCAAAAATAAAATCCCAGTCATGTTCCAAGGCCACAGGGTTCCACAATTAAACCTCAGTCATGTTCCCAGGCCAGAGGGTTCAACAATCAAACCTCACTCCTATTGCCAGGCCACGGTTCCACCATCAAGCCTCAGTCATGTTCCCAGGCCAGAGTGTTCCACAATCAAACTTAAGTCATCTGGCCAGGCCACAGGATTCCACCATCAAACCTCAGTCATGTTGCCAGGCCACAGGGTTTAACCATCAAACCTCAATCATGTTCCCAGGAAACAGGGTTCAAGAATCAAACCAATGGCATGTTCCCACGCCAGGGGGTTCCAGTATCAGGCCTCAGTCATGTTCCCAGTACACAGGGTTCCACCATCAAACCTCAGTCATGTTGCCAGTCAACAGGTTTCTGTGATCAAACCACAGTCAAGTTCCCAGGACACAGGGTTCCAGAATCAAGCCTCAGTCATGTTGCCAGGCCACAGGGTACCACCATCAAACCTCAGTCATGTTCCCAGGCCACAGGGTTCCTGCATCAAACCTCAATCATGTTCTCAGGACACAGCGTTCAAGAATCAAACCAATGTCAAGTTCCCAGGCCATCGGTTTCCAGTACCAGGCCACAGTCATGTTTCCAGGGTACAGGGTTCCACAATCAACCCTCAGTCATGTTGCCAGTCCACAGGTTTCTGCCATCAAAACTCAGGCAAGTGTCCAGGCCACAGGGTTCCAGAATTAAGCCTCAGTCATTTTGCCAGGCCAGAGTGTTCCACCATCAAACCTCAGTCATGATCCCAGGCCACATGTTTCCACAATGATACCTCAGACATTTTCCCAAGCCACAGGTTTCCAGAATCAAACCGATTTCATGTTCCCAGGCAACAGGGTACCAGAATCCAAACCGATGTCATGTTCCCAGGCCACAGGATTCCACAATCTAACATCATGCATGTTCCCAGGCCAATGGTTTCCAGAATCAAACCTCAGTCATATTCCCAGGGCACACGGTTCCAAAATCAAACCTCAGTCATGTTCGCAGGCCATACGTTTCAACAAACAAATCTCAGTCATGTTCCCAGGACACAGGTGTCCAGAATCAAACCTCAGGCATGTTCCCAGGGAACAGGCATCCAGAAACAAACCTCAGTCATGTTCCCAGGCCCCAGGGTTCCAAAAGCAAACCTCAGTCTTGTTCCCGGGACACAGGTTTCCACAATCAACCCGATATCATGTTCCGTGGCAAGAGTCTTCCAGCATCAAACCTCAGTCATGTTGCCAGGCCACAAGTTTCCACCATCAAACCTCAGACATGTTCCCAGGCCACAGGGTTAAAGAATCAAACCGTTCTCATGTTTCCAGGCCACAGGGTTCCAGAATCTACCGATGTCATGTTCCCAGGCCACAGGATTCCACAATCAAACATCAGTCATGTTTCCAGGACAATGGTTTCCAGAATCAAACCTCAGTCATATTCCTAGGCCACAGGGTTCCTGAATGCAACCGATGTCATGTTCCCAGGGCACAGGGCTCCACAATCAAACCTCAGTCATGTTCCCAGGCCACAGGGTTCCTGAATGCAACCGATGTCATGTTCCCAGGCCACAGGGTTCCACAATCAAACCTCAGTCATGTTGCCAGTCCACAGTTTTCTGCCATCAAAACTCAGTCAAGTTCCCAGGCCACAGGGTTCCAGAATCAAGGCTTAGTCATGTTGCCAGGCCAGAGAGTTCTGCCATCAAACCTCAGTCATGATCCCAGGTCACATGTTTCCACAATGAAACCTCAGTCATTTTCCCAGGCCACAGGTTTCCAGAATCAAACCTCAGTCATATTCCCAGGACACATGGTTCCAGAATCAAACCTCAGTCATGTTCGCAGGCCACAGGTTTCAACAATCAAACCTCAGTCATGTTCGCAGGCCACAGGTTTCAACAATCAAACCTCAGTCATGTTTCCAGGACACAGGTGTGCAGAATCAAACCTCAGTCATGTTCCCAGGCCACAGGGTTCCAGAATCCAACCGATGTCATTTTCTCAGGCCACAGGGTTCCAGAAGCAAACCTCAGTCTTGTTCCCAGATCACAGGGTTCCAGAATCATCCCGATATCATATTCCCTGGCCACAGTCTTCCAGAATCAAACCTCAGTCATGTTGCCAGGCCACAGGTTTCCACCATCAAACCTCAGACATGTTCCCAGGCCACAGGTTTACAGAATCAAACCGTTCTCATGTTCCCAGGACACAGGGTTCCAGAATACACCGATGTCATGTTCCCAGGCCACAGGGTTCCAGAATCAATCCTCAGTTATGTTCCAGGCTACAGGGTTCCAGAATAAAACCTCAGTCATGTTCCCAGTCCACAGCGTCCAGAACCAAGGCTCAGTCAGGATCCCAGGGCACAGTATTCCACAATCTAAACAGATGTCATGTTCCCAGGCCACAGGTTTCAACAATCAAACCTCAGACATTTTCCCAGGCCACAGGTGTCCAGAATCAAACCTCAGTCATGTTCCCAGGGATCAGGCTTCCAGAAAAAAATCTCTGTCATGTTCCCAGGCAACAGGGTTCCAGAATCCAACCGATGTCATGTTCCCAGGCCACAGGGCTCCACAATCAAACCTCAGTCATGTTCCCAGGCCACAGGCTTCCAGAATCTAACAGATGTCATGTTCACAGGCCACAGGTTTCCAGATTCAAACCACAGTCATGTTCAAAGGCCAGAGGTTTCCACAATCAAACCTCAGTCATATTCCCAGGCCACAATGTTCCAGAATCCAACCAATGTCATGTTCCCAGGCCAAAGGGTTCCACAATCAAACCTCAGTCATGTTGCCAGTCCACAGGTTTCTGCCATCAAACCTCAGTCAAGTCCCCAGGCCACAGGGTTCCAGAATCAAGCCTCAGTCATTTTGCCAGGCCAGAGTGTTCCACCATCAAACCTCAGTCATGATCCCAGACCACATGTTTCCACACTGAAACCTCAGACATTTTCCCAGGCCACAGGTTTCCAGAATCAAACCTCAGTCATATTCCCAGGCCACATGGTTCCAGAATCAAACACCAGTCGTGTTCCCAGGACCCAGTGTTCCAGAATAAAACCTCAGTCATGTTCCCTGGACACAGGTTTCAAAAATAAAATCCCAGTCATGTTCCAAGGCCACAGGGTTCCACAATTAAACCTCAGTCATGTTCCCAGGCCAGAGGGTTCAACAGTCAAACCTCACTCCTATTGCCAGGCCACGGTTCCACCATCAAGCC